>NW_007378479.1:48616-75338 GCF_000475195.1 Diaphorina citri
CAAGCAGGGTCCGTCCCTCCGGGAATTTTTAAGCCCGTATAGTGATTAGAGAAAATCAGTACCTATGTACCTACCTAATTTGTTTGAACCATTCAAAAGGGGAAATGTCTTATGGTTCTTTTCTGCTTAAAGCTCTCCAATTCAACTATGTACTTAGAAGACTCTTTAAAACTACAATGTATTGAATCTGTGTTCAAGTTTGGTCAAGTTCCCGTAAGATCCACTCAGAACATTCATGTCGTTTTTAGGGCAAGCAATCAGAAGTAATTGTTTCAAGATTCTTCTAACCATTTAGGTATCTAAAGTCCTAGGAATCCATTGTAAATGATACTGTCCAACTGTCCATTTATATTGCCAACAGAATTCCTGTCAGCTCCAGAGTTGCAGTCTTGGACCGGCCGTTTTCAGGACATGATGGAATCAGTTTGCACTTTGCAGTCTTGGAATGACCATTTTCGGGACATGATTCGATCACTTATCAAATTCTTCAAAACAAATCTATATTATTAGAAGTCCAGCAAAACAAGGTATCACCATCATTACTCTCTGACATGACTTTGGAACGAATGACTTCCATTTTGGACCAAACAATTAGCTACTTGTAGATCATCTTCGAAAGTATACATGTTGCAAATTAAAATTAATTACAATGTTGATACAATTAAAATACATTAATCGTTCATTTGGTTCGACAGCAAGTTGTCTAATTGGTTATTCAATCCGAGGGCTGGGCGTGATACTGGATCAGAAATACCAGAATGAACGTAAAATAGCTGTGTACAGGGTGACTCATAAGGGTAAAAATGTTTATAGTGGGTGGGCTTGAAAAGTTAATCCTAAATCAACTGTTGCCTCTTGAGCAAAATCTATTTTGTCAAAGAAATAAAATTCAAGATAAATCATGTAACATCTCCAAAGTCCTACTGAATTAAACTTGTAATTCAGCGTGATTGATTAAACTGACCCCAAAAAAGGGTCCTTAGGGTGGTACCTTTGACGGACCACTAGGGGCCGAAAATTCAGCAAAATTTGCATGTGGCATGTGTTTAGTGTGTGTAGTTACTGTCTGTATAGGTCCAACAGTCAAAAACAGCAATCAATACCAACCGTGAAAATTAACAGCCGTATACCTATAGTAAAACCAAAAAATCTGCGAGTTAGTGCCCAGTGCGTTCATTCAAATGAACTTACCCTCACAAGTGACTGACAAGGTAGAATTTCCAACGCTTACCGCCCTACCCATTACTTTCTACAAAGTCGGTATAATTGGCATCGAGTCTATCATAAATTACAAAAATCATAACTACCTATCTATTATACTATGCCTTTTATTATTAGTAATAATAAAGGAAGGACGGACTAAAAATCATAACTACCTATTATCTACCTATGCCAGATATTCTGATTTCCCTGTCGGTCAGTTCTGTGAAATTCCACACCACTTTGAAACTGAAAGGTATTTTTAGATGATTGTGGATTGGTGGCATTTACCATCAGATTGCCTGAAGGATTGTTGGCGTAGTAGATAGTCATCCATGGCGTTATTCGCTTGACAAAATGTCGTCCTGATAGTTATCGCTTGTTCTTGTCAGACACTCTGATTGGAAGAGATTAGTATCAAGGTGAAAATTAGATGTTCTAAGTATCTAAGTGCTTACGTATCTCGATGGTGTAGTGCTCAGCACGGTAGACTTCGGATCTGGAGGTTGGTGGGTCGAGTCGAATTCAAGTCGTAAATTTAACAAAGTAATCGGGCAAAGACTTGTGTGTAGAGCATTCATACCTAAAACAATTGAAATTCCTCTTGATCAACATTCAACCCTTCTTCTTGTCAGAAACTCTTTTCATTCTGAAGAGACAAAGTTTTCACAAAATATGTCCCTCGCATTGTTCCCCGGTTGATACTCCACGCCCAATTTTACACCTTGTCTTGTACTTGAACCACGAACCACTACGCCCAATATTGGTCTCGAACCTCCAACAGAGACTTCCTGAAGACCCTGTCACTAAACTGCACCGGCAAGACACACATAATTACCGGTGAAGTGTTTGTTCAGTTTAATTATTATCCTTCATCTCTCACCGGGGATATTGGTGTCACCATCATGTTTCGAGACTTCTACTTTCCCTGCAGGAGATCTGTGTTTGAGGAAGGCAGTTTTCCGTTCTTTAAAACCAAACATGCGAACTTCCGACATGGCGTTGCAATGTGTAGTTAATGTAGTCAATGAGACAGTGCTACTTCGTGACGAGAGGTTGAACGTAGAAATTTGTGAACCAATTGAATATTCTGAGGCCAACTATTTGGCACTTTTCGTTTGTAAAAGGGTTCGTAACACCATGTGAATGAGGGGACGAATTTAGATCCAGCTTTTGGGATCTCAGAGTTCGAGAGTACTTTTTTGTCTTTCAAAGCCGGTCAACACAAACCAGCCTCCTTAAGCTGATTGTCTCTCAAAGGCCTTTAAGAGACAAGGAACTCAAGGGGTATCGACGTTCTCGGGCTGATATACGTAACTAGGGGGTCAAGGTCAAAGGGCCTTACGCCTTGCCACATCAGAAAGATCCCAATTTCAATTTTCCAATGCCAGCTAAATGAGTTAAACACAAAACATACACAACCGTCAATCTCCATTTTCTTTATCTCCTATCCTTCATCTCTCACCGGGGATATTGGTGTCACCATCATGTTTCGAGACTTCTACTTTCCCTGCAGGAGATCTGTGTTTGAGGACAACATAGGTGACGCTAAAACCGGTCTTAAATTAACGACTGAAGTGTTATCTAATCTTCATTGACTTGATCAAATATCTTCTCGCAGCGGAATAGTCGGAGGTATTGTTTGGTAATTATGTTTATTATACTGCAGTTTGTGTTATTTAGTTATTCTTTCGCTTTCGGCTCTCGTACCAACATATTTAGCTAATTATTGAGCTTGAGCATATTTGATTCAAACAAATCCGTGGGTTTCAAGGTTTTCCACGGAGATCTTGTTGGAGTAGAGTCAGAAGGTTTGTTGTGGGAAATCTCGTCTCTAAATGAAGGTGTTTGCGTGAAATGGTGAGAGAGGAGTGTATGTGTTTAAAAGCTCCTTTAGAAGACTTCTGCCACTAAACTAATACTTCGTTTAAAAAGCTTATTCAGTGGGAAAATTTCCAAGGGATGCACTAAAGTCAAGTACAAAACCCAAATCCAGGAGCTTCCTCTATTGACTACATTCCCAATGACCTCCTGACTTGAAATCTGATCATTACAACCGCGACCCCTGGAGTCTCCTTACGAATATGAATGAACCAAACCAAGATACTACAATCGCATCTGCGTACATAACAATCATGTGTGTATCTACATAAACCTCTACAATGTGTGTATTTACATCTACAACTACACTATCCACTATCTATGTATGTGCTCACAACCTCACGTAGTACCAATCTAATCCTCGGCTACATATTAGCATTTTATCCATTTACTATTCGGTATGCTATGGACATTGAACAGGTACCCTGACTGCATACTGAAGACGAAAGTGGTTCCCAGCAGTTGGTGGGATCTCTTTTTGAATCGATCAGGAGTTTTGTCTAGATGATATTTGTAAAATTTGACATAGATTGGAGTGTCCACACATATTCGACGCCGTCGACCGACGAGGTGAACAGGTGAATTTATGTTGTCGAGGCAGTCGACGGTCGATCGACGGCATCGTCTATGTGTGTACACAAATGTAGAGAACTCGTATTTCTATATTTTCTATCTCAAGTTGAGAATCGCTCAACTCGATGTAACGTCAAAGATGATGGTTTGGATGAAAACCAAGACCTCACGTTCTTCTCATGTTCAGAGGACATCTCAATTTGAGAATCGCTCAACTCGATGTAACGTCAAAGATGATGGTTTGGATGAAAACCAAGACCTCACGTTCTTCTCATGTTCAGAGGACATTCAGATTGCACAACACTTGATTGCGAATCTCGTCATGAACCATTCTGTCGGGGGAGCATCAAGTCAAAAGCAAGGGAGTTCACAAGGGGGGTCCATCCAGTCCCATCTCCCCAGGGCTCCTTAAGGAGAAACCAGCAGCCGTCCACAGGAGGGTCCGTCCGGTTCTATTTGTGCCGGTATCCTCAAGGTGGGCCGTAACCAGCAGTTACTTAAAGAGGGTAATAAAAGAACTAGGTACCCAGTATTTTTCTTTGTTAAAAATTTGGTGTGAACATCACACGACTTTCCTTATTCTTTTGAATCCTATTGAATATATCTAACCGTTTAGTCAGTATACAGCTGAAAACCACCAAAAAGCGGTCGAAAACTCTCAAAATTAGGTCTAAACACGGGGCCATTGTTGTGTTGTGAGGCGCCATTGTTGGAGGTAGTACTGGGGCTCAGTTAGGCTGTGAAAGGCCCTGGTGAGAAGAGAATGTGGAGTCGGAGCATCGCTGTCATTGCCAGTATTTTTCTTTGTTAAAAATTTGGTGTGAACATCACACGACTTTCCTTATTCTTTTGAATCCTATTGAACATATCTAACCGTTTAGTCAGTATACAGCTGAAAACCACCAAAGAGCGGTCGAAAACTCTCAAAATTAGGTCTAAACACGGGGCCATTGTTGTGTTGTGAGGGGCCATTGTTGGAGGTAGTACTGGGGCTCAGTTAGGCTGTGAAAGGCCCTGGTGAGAAGAGAATGTGGAGTCGGAGCATCGCTGTCATTGGTGCATTTCCATATGCAGACGTCCTTAACGTGTCTAATAAGCTTGATTGGTGTTATCTCAAACTGACATGGTAACAGAGCTTAAAATGACTGTTGATAACAATCAGAGAACGGAGACTTCACAATGATCGTAGACTTCAAAATCCCAAACGACAGTTTTCAGGACTTTACGCAACTGTGACCCTTCAAAAAACCTTTTATCCAAGAGGTAATGTCACTGAGGTGATGTGAAACAGTGTTGACATCGCCATGGGATTTTTTTTCGAACCTTTCTAAAGACTGATTTCCAGGTCACAATTGGACAGCAAAGCAAAAAGAACCATTCAAAAGGGGAAATGTCTTATGGTTCTTTTCTGCTTAAAGCTCTCCAATTCAACTATGTACTTAGAAGACTCTTTAAAACTACAATGTATTGAATCTGTGTTCAAGTTTGGTCAAGTTCCCGTAAGATCCACTCAGAACATTCATGTCGTTTTTAGGGCAAGCAATCAGAAGTAATTGTTTCAAGATTCTTCTAACCATTTAGGTATCTAAAGTCCTAGGAATCTATTCGAAATGATACTGTCCAACTGTCCATTTATATTGCCAACAGAATTCCTGTCAGCCCCAGAGTTGCAGTCTTGGACCGGCCGTTTTCAGGACATGATGGAATCAGTTTGCACTTTGCAGTCTTGGAATGACCATTTTCGGGACATGATTCGATCACTTATCAAATTCTTCAAAACAAATCTATATTATTAGAAGTCCAGCAAAACAAGGTATCACCATCATTACTCTCTGACATGACTTTGGAACGAATGACTTCCATTTTGGACCAAACAATTAGCTACTTGTAGATCATCTACGAATTGACAGTCTTCGTAACACATTGTTAATCAAAATCAAGTCAGTTGAACCAAAAGAGTCATAATTCTTCTCCAGCAAAGTGCAAAGTGAAGCAAGATCGCTTCCAATCCTAAACACCATATATTACCAGATCGCTGATTAGTAAGATTGGTCCCATTGGCTTAAGAACTTGCTCAAATACCAATTCCGAGATTGGTCGAACTGGCTGGAGAACTTAAATTGCTTCCTGAATCCTGGCCAATTATCGCAATCCAAACAACGTTCGACTGTTCATCGATCAATTTCTCATATGAGTCGGAACCACCGAATATTGATTATGAGGATCCTGAGAAGCTAATACCAAGATGATTACCACGAAACATAATCCACTATAGCTGCATAGCAGTGGCGGAGCCAGCCTAGTCAGCTTGGTTGGTAGCGCGTCTGCGTTGTAAGCGCTAGGTCGCGGGTTCGAGTCCCGCCCGGGGCGGATTTTATCTTAAACTGAAAGGTTCGTTCTCGGAAAGGTTGGCTTTTGCCTAAACTGTCTTCCTTCTCTCTTCGTTTTCAGGACGATGAGACCTTAGCAGTTACAGTTTCCTCTATCAGACCTCTTAAAAAAATAATAATAATATTAATAATCTTGCCCTCAAATCCTGTTTCGACAACATAGATGATCGATGTCGATGGACGAAAATGGAGATTGACGGTTGTGTATGTTTTGTGTTTAACTCATTTAGCTGGCATTGGAAAATTGAAATTCTTTCTGATGTGGTAAGGCCCTTTGACCTTGACCCCCTAGTTACGTATATCAGCCCAAGAACGTCGATACCCCTTGAGTTCCTTGTCTCTTAAAGGCCTTTGAGAGACAATCAGCTTAACGAGGCTGGTTTGTGTTGACCGGCTTTGAGAGACAAAAAAGTACTCTCGAACTCTGAGATCCCAAAAGCTGGATCTAAATTCGTCCCCTCATTCACATGATGTTACGAACCCTTTTACAAACGAAAAGTGCCAAATAGTTGGCCTCAGAATATTCAATTGGTTCACAAATTTCTACGTTCAACCTCTCGTCAAGCCAGCCTAGTTAGCTTAGTTGGTAGTGCGTCTGCCTTATAAGCGCTAGGCCGCGGGTTCGATTCCCGCCCGGGGCGGATTTTAGTTCGTGTATCTCTTGACTCTTGCTGTATATTTCATGCATATTCTACTATGGTTGTTTCTGTATGCGGGGTCAGCTATTATGTTAACTTCATGTTTCATTAGACGTACTACTATGCTATGTGATACTGTGATGTCAAAGAGGAACGCCAAGAGTTCCAGCCGTCTATCGCAATCGATGGATGTCGACTGACCCGTCCACAATGTCTCGACACCATAGATTCATCTCGTAGATCGACTCTGTTTGGACAAACCTTAAGCCTTTTATTTTTACTAATCTTGAATGCACCAGAGTTTCCCTGAAATTGAGCAACTTTGCCAGCCTAGTTATGACATGATAACAGAGCTTAAAATGAATGTTGATAACAATCAGAGAACGGAGACTTCAAAATGATCGTAGACTTCAAAATCCCAAACGACAGTTTTCAGGACTTTACGCAACTGTGACCCTTCAAAAAACCTTTGATCCAAGAGGTCATGCCACTGAGGTGATGTGAAACAGTTCAGTGTTGACATCGCCATGGGATTTTTTTTCGAACCTTTCTAAAGACTGATTTCCAGGTCACAATTGGACAGCAAAGCAAAAAAGAACCATTCAAAAGGGGAAATGTCTTATGGTTCTTTTCTGGTTAATGCTCTCCAATTCAACTATGTACTTAGAAGACTCTTTAAAACTACAATGTATTGAATCTGTGTTCAAGTTTGGTCAAGATCCCGTAAGATCCACTCAGAACATTCATGTCGTTTTTAGGGCAAGCAATCAGAAGTAATTGTTTCAAGATTCTTCTAACCATTTAGGTATCTAAAGTCCTAGGAATCTATTCGAAATGATACTGTCCAACTGTCCATTTATATTGCCAACAGAATTCCTGTCAGCCCCAGAGTTGCAGTCTTGGACCGGCCGTTTTCAGGACATGATGGAATCAGTTTGCACTTTGCAGTCTTCGAATGACCATTTTCGGGACATGATTCAATCACTTATCAAATTCTTCAAAACATATCTATATTAATAGAAGTCCAGCAAAACAATGTATCACCATCATTACTCTCTGACATGACTTTGGAACGAATGACTTCCATTTTGGACCAAACAATTAGCTACTTGTAGATCATCTACGAATTGACAGTCTTCGTAACACATTGTTAATCAAAATCAAGTTAATTGAACCAAGAGTCATAATTCTTCTCCAGCAAAGTGAAGCAAGATCGCTTCCAATCCTAAACACCATATTACCAGAATACCAGATCGCTGATTAGTAAGATTGGTCCAATTGGCTGAAGAACTTGCTCAAATACCAATTCCGAGATTGGTCGAACTGGCTGAAGAACTCAAATTGCTTCCTGAATCCTGGCCAATTATCGCAATCCAAACAACGTTCAACTGTTCATCGATCAATTTCTCATATGAGTCGGAACCACTCGAATTGACAGTCTTCGTAACACATTGTTAATCAAAATCAAGTCAGTTGAACCAAAAGAGTCATAATTCTTCTCCAGCAAAGTGCAAAGTGAAGCAAGATCGCTTCCAATCCTAAACACCATATATTACCAGATCGCTGATTAGTAAGATTGGTCCCATTGGCTTAAGAACTTGCTCAAATACCAATTCCGAGATTGGTCGAACTGGCTGGAGAACTTAAATTGCTTCCTGAATCCTGGCCAATTATCGCAATCCAAACAACGTTCGACTGTTCATCGATCAATTTCTCATATGAGTCGGAACCACCGAATATTGATTATGAGGATCCTGAGAAGCTAATACCAAGATGATTACCACGAAACATAATCCACTATAGCTGCATAGCAGTGGCGGAGCCAGCCTAGTCAGCTTGGTTGGTAGCGCGTCTGCGTTGTAAGCGCTAGGTCGCGGGTTCGAGTCCCGCCCGGGGCGGATTTTATCTTAAACTGAAAGGTTCGTTCTCGGAAAGGTTGGCTTTTGCCTAAACTGTCTTCCTTCTCTCTTCGTTTTCAGGACGATGAGACCTTAGCAGTTACAGTTTCCTCTATCAGACCTCTTAAAAAAATAATAATAATATTAATAATCTTGCCCTCAAATCCTGTTTCGACAACATAGATGATCGATGTCGATGGACGGTCGTCAACTATGTGTGGACACAGCTTTAGACCACCAGCACATACATATAGGTAAATATTAGGAAGTTCCCCTTTTGAAAATCCTACTACACGAATTTAAAGCTTCCCCTTTTGAAAATCCTACTACACGCCACTGCTGAAATTACTATAGCTGCTTATACCTGTACAAATACCGCTAGCTTCTCATACATCTATAATCTCTTATATCTATAAAACTATCATAATATATCTATAAGTCTCTTATATCTATAAGCGAGTATCTATACAACTATGTAAACATCAGGAAGAGCCAAAGATCGATCCGAAGTATCTGAACTCTTGTATACTCACGTCCTCTTAGGTTGCTGGTCCTGTCGATAATGATATCATTACCCTGGCGAAAACCAATAACAACCTAATCATAATCTGGCGAGATATCGAGGCAGTCAAATATAATGGACATAGTGCTACCTGCCTGATTTTCAATGAAAAGTGAAATTCTTCGTAAGGACGACCATACGGGGTGTTCTCACGCGGAAAAATGACTATTTGGTTAATGGAATGCGGAGATTTGAAGGAAAATCAAGTAAAAATAAAGGGGATTTATATTAGCTAATGAAAGTTTGGCGAAAAATCAAATAAAAATTCAGACGGCCAGCCTAGTTAGCTTAGTTGGTAGCGCGTCTGCCTTGTAAGCGCTAGGCCGCGGGTTCGATTCCCGCCCGGGGCGGATTTTATTTCTTCAATCCGATCCGTTATCCCCTCAATCTGTGATACTTGCTGAGTTGGGGCATTTCATCATTTTCATCTCATGTAAAGGTTTTAGCCCCAACTAGGTAGTTCAATTGAGGAAATCACTCTTTCATTTAAGAAAAATCAATCGGAAATATAAATAAGTGGTAAATGCAATGGTTTGAGTATTTTTCTCAACGAATTTGGGCCGAAATCCCAAAGAATCAGTGTCCCAAATCCCAAAGAATGTTCTAAAAACATATTGAAATGGGGGACTTTAATATGAAAATTTTCAAGTGTGTTGTCACACGTTTTCTGTCACACCTTTTTTTCCTCATTGTCACAAGTTTTTATCCTCATTCAAGTTTGATTCACCCTATATGGAGTATTATTTTCTCCAAGGAGTATGACAATGTAGAGTGAATTATCGATGTTCAGTGAATGAAACATGCAGAGTATCCTGCTACAATGTAAAAGAGGTTTGACAGAGGGAACTGTAACTGCTATGGTCTTATCGTCCCGAAATCGAAGAGAGAAGGAAGACAGGATAGGAAAAAGCCAGCCGTTCCGAGAACGAACATTATCCCATCAGGATAAAATCCGCCCCGGGCGGGAATCGAACCCGCGACCTAGCGCTTACAAGGCAGACGCACTACCAACTAGGCTGGCCCGACATTTGAAAACAGCAATATAAACAACGGCAACAACAACAAAAATTCTGGCAGGGTTTTCCTGAAGGAGCTATTCCTTCTATTTTCAACACTTTCAATTTTTGTTTCTACTCCTTAAATTTTAGTTTAATTTTGCTTTTTTTGTTTCTGGCGCTATTTTGTTTGTGTGTTTACAGTTATGTTGTGAAAAAATGTCTTTTTTTTCTCTTATAAAGTCGAAATATTGGCTGAAAATAATGTTAATTTTGGACTAGTTTTGAGGCTAGAAAATGATCTCTTCAAGTAACCAGCCACTAGAATTTCCAGATTTTTTCCTTTTTTAACCAAGTACATATTTTTTCTAGGTTCTATCTAGCCAAGCACAGCGGGAGACAGTTGACGCTTCAGCCTCAAATGGGAAGTGCTGATTTGAATGCCGTGTTCTTCGGTCCCAGACGAGAAGAAGGTGAAGGCAAAGATGGCGCTAGCTGGCCCGACATTTGAAAACAGCAATATAAACAACGGCAACAACAACAAAAATTCTGGCAGGGTTTTCCTGAAGGAGCTATTCCTTCTATTTTCAACACTTTCAATTTTTGTTTCTACTCCTTAAATTTTAGTTTAATTTTGCTTTTTTTGTTTCTGGCGCTATTTTGTTTGTGTGTTTACAGTTATGTTGTGAAAAAATGTCTTTTTTTTCTCTTATAAAGTCGAAATATTGGCTGAAAATAATGTTAATTTTGGACTAGTTTTGAGGCTAGAAAATGATCTCTTCAAGTAACCAGCCACTAGAATTTCCAGATTTTTTCCTTTTTTAACCAAGTACATATTTTTTCTATTTATCCTCTCAGGTTCTATCTAGCCAAGCACAGCGGGAGACAGTTGACACTTCAGCCTCAAATGGGAAGTGCTGATTTGAATGCCGTGTTCTTCGGTCCCAGACGAGAAGAAGGTGAAGGCAAAGATGGCGCTAGCTCATCAACCTCACCGCCCGCCCCTAGGAAACATATAATACAAGTATCCACCTATCAGATGTGTGTTCTACTTCTGTTCAATAATAGAGAGAAACTCACCTACGAGGTAAGTAGAAAGGAAAAAAAAATCTGGTGTGAACATCACACGACACTCCTTATCCTATTGAGTTATTCTCTCTAACCGTTTAGTCAGTAGAGCTGGAAACCACCAAAAAACCTTGCACCGATATGAATAAAAAGCACTTTTTTTGGAAGAGTTTTAAGTATGGTTTTGGAAGAAGGGGGTTTATTCCCATAACCCTTTCAATATCTCTAATACCTAATTGACTGAAGTAAAGTCTCAAAATCACTAAAGACCTTAGTTACACAGTGACTTTAAAAATATAATTGAAAAACTCACATCTGGTGTGAACATCACACGACACTCCTTATCCTATTGAGTTATGCTCTCTAACCGTTTAGTCAGTAGAGCTGGAAACCACCAAAAAACCTTGCACCGATATGAATAAAAAGCACTTTTTTGAAGACTTTTAAGTATGGTTTTGGAAGAAGGGGGTTTATTCCCATAATCCTTTCAATATCTGTAATACCTAATTGACTGAAGTAAAGTCTCAAAATCACTAAAGACCTTAGTTACACAGTGACTTTAAAAATATAATTGAAAAACTCACAGGAAATGTACGTATCTTAAAATAAATTGATGTTCTATTTCCCTTCCTCAGGAAATTCAAAGTGAGACGGACATACCTGAGCGAGATCTAATACGAGCCCTACAATCCCTAGCTATGGGTAAGGCATCTCAACGAATATTGATCAGGTATCCCAAGACCAAGGAGATAGAACCTAACCACGTGTTCTTTGTCAATGATTCTTTCACGTCCAAACTACACAGGTAAGTGTTCCCTCAGACCGTCTGAGTGTGACTGGTGGAAGGTGTTTCCACCACACACTTTCCTACTGTCTGACAGACCCAGGTCTGAGTAGATGTCCACACCGGAGTCCTGACCCAAACCATAAATGCGGTCTCAACGGAGCATTGACCATAGCCCTGACCCTTGCAGAAAATGTACAAATTGACCTGAATATTTTTTCTGTGATGGTCTTGGTGAGGGTCATTAGTCTATGGTCGCCGTTGTGGCCGCACAGTTAGGTGGTAGAGAACGCCTCCGGCGTTAACTTCGCCTAGTGTGTACCTTTCACTCAACAGTCTATTATTATGATTCAGGCTAAAAAAAAATTGAGAAATCACATATGAAACGTTTAGAAAGGAAGCAAACTAAACGGCTACATGATTGCAACTGAAATCTTTTTTATTTATACTGGCCAAACTACTAAACATGAAACACCGTGTTAATGATTTCAGAGTGAAGATCCAAACGGTAGCGGCTAAGGGCGAGTCAGAACCTGAACGTCGTGAAACCCGCAGCAAAGTAGATGAAGATAGGAAACACGAAATCGAGGCGGCTGTGGTGAGAATCATGAAGGCGAGGAAACGGATGCAACACAACACACTCATCACCGAGGTGACAGAACAACTCAAGAGCCGCTTCCTGCCCTCCCCCGTCATTATTAAGAAGAGAATCGAGAGTCTTATTGAGCGAGAGTATCTGGCCAGAACCCCTGAAGATAGGTAAGAATTGTTATCTGGTAAATTGAATCCTGAGATCCCGAAACAGCTGAAAATCGGTCCAGTCGAGGGATTTCGGGATCAGATTCTGTACCTCCAAGCTAAGTAGACTCGCCAAAGATTTTTTTAAAGAAGTTTGATAGAAGAAGCGAAGGGCTTTATCGTTCCGAAATCGAAGAGAAGGAAGACAGGATAGGAGAAAGCCTTGGGACGTTTTGAGAATGAATCTTATCTGTTTAGGATAAAATTCGCCCCGGGTGGAAATCCAACCCGCGATTGCCGACACATGACTTCGATATATCCGTAAAAAAATATATCGATATATCGGGGAGAAATATCGATATACATATATCGGTTTTCGATATATCGCAACATCCCTACTAGTACTAGTAATGTTTCCAAAATGATTGTTTGTTCACAGAAAAACGTACACCTATGTTGCCTAGACTAATCCTATCCCGTGCCCAGAGATCCGCTTCAATAATCACAGTGCTACCAAATCAAATGATAATGTGAAACGAGAGAGCAATAAACACATCGCCCCATCTCTTCCTCTCAACTCTGTCACAAGTGTCGATTAGGCAACGCATTTGCGAGGAAGAGTTGAGAGAAGTGTTAGCGTCACAACTCACAGTGGAAAATATCGGGGGAAGTAACGTTGTGTTGAGATGAGAGGAGTGTGGGTAAGTAAAGGTTGATTTCCCCCTACTATAGTACAAGTCACTCTCCAGTCGAAATATGTGGAGTACATCTATCGTTCAAATCACAGTATGCTCTAATTCAGTAGTTCTCAACCTTTTTTTTACTCATCGCCCCCTTTTTCCTTTTCATGCTATATTTAAAAAAAAAAAAAAAAAACATTATGGAAATCGTCTGTCCAATTTTGATTGTAATTCAACACATACTCGTATTGCAGCCTTTTCTGAAGAAAAAGAAGGTAAAAATTTGAGAAAAGGGGCATAAGTACTGTTATTTATTTATAATTCAATGCATGTCTTGAAGAAGGGACCCAATTTTTCATGGGGGGGAAAAACATTGCCCACTTGTAATTTGTATTTATAACAGTTTTCGTTGATTTCTAATTTCCCCAATGGAAGAAGAGCCCATGTCACTCTAACAGACCTATATTAGTGATCATTAGCAATATCCTAGTTTGTAGCGCTTTGTCCTTCTTCCGGGCACCGATTCAATTAACTTCTCTATCGTCCGTTGCTGAAAGTTCTCTAAAATCCATTATATCTCGTGTTTCCAGATGACAGAGTTAGACATAGAGACTGTGCTAGACAAGACGATGGTTCTGTTCAGATTCCTACAGGAGAAGGACGTGTTCGAGCGATATTACAAGCAACATTTAGCCAAACGATTGCTACTCGACAAGTCCGTCAGCGATGACAGCGAAAAAAATATGATCTCAAAGTTAAAGGTGAGAAACTTGCCGTGAGTCTCGAGTTGTGAAGTTTGCCGAGTTAGAAACTGTGTGAAGTTAGCGATGGGTTTGAAAAGTTGGAAACTGTGTGAAAGTTAGCCTTGGGTTTGAAAAGTTAGAGAAACTATGAAAGTTAGGGGTGTTCAAATATTGAACGTGAAATATTTACTGTTTGTTGAACGTCCTTTGATGACTGTGGAGTGTGAACTGAACGGATAGTGGAAATCGAGCTGAAGGGTGTAGAGTTAAGATTAAGAAGGTAATACGAATATGGATGGAACGATGGATTATAAGAACTTGAAGATCGTGAAATTTTGGGACAAATAATATGGTGACATGCTCGGTTTATTCTTCTTATTCCAACAGGACCTGTGAAGTTTGCCGAGTTAGAAACTGTGTGAAAGTTAGCCTTGGGTTTGAAAAGTTGGAAACTGTGTGAAAGTTAGCCTTGGGTTTGAAAAGTTAGAGAAACTATGTGAAGTTTGTCATGATTTAGTAAGTTCCTAATTGTCAACTCTAAATTCTATCAAATCCACAATAAAACTGCTCCATCCATTACCTTCTTGATCTTAGGTACAGACAGTGGTTCTACCTTTTACTGGAACACAGAAAGCAGCATAAAGCTATCATACCTGCTTTCCTGATTTCTAGTGACAGGTAGGACCACTGTGTTTATAGCCTAGGAAATTATATGTGGTGAGAGAGATGGGGAGGGATTCAGCTAACAGAAGGGGTAGAGTGAGGGATTCAACTAGTAGAGCAAGAATAAGGTAGGAAGGAGGCAAATAGTTAATTGTGATGCTAAAATGGGGAGATTCTTTTCAGCAACCATGTTGATTCCAAAACTGAATTCATATTTTCTTCTTTCATAAATTATAATATCGGTATTACGAGTGTAGAGGACAGGTTAGGTTTTTATTATTTTAATTGAAAAATAGGCGAGATTTTTGCCCCTACTATGAGAATCTTTATTTGTCGTAAAATCTACATTTCCCCAAGGCATACTTGCCTACTTGAGGGCCATTATCCTATTTAGAATAGTCACTCACACTTAGTGAAAAGTCCTATTGTTTTCAATTCCCATTGCTGCTGAAAGTTTTGTCTAATGTTACGACCACATCAGTTTAACTGTTAATCTTTTTCTTAGCCTTTTCCTATAGAAATATGGTCGATACAATTAAACAACTATTAATATTGGAGTAACAATTTCTCGCCTAGTGTTCAAATGCTTTGTGTTAATCTTTGTAAAAAAATAAATCATGTCTCATGCGCTGTGAGCTAACTGTTGTAATTTTATAGTTTAACAATTTAACAAAAATGCTTCTTTTTAGGGGATTTTTCCTTCTGAGTTATATTTCCTTTGTACATAATTATTTGTAGTTGAAAAAAATATTTGATGAGAAATAAGTTAGTGTGATGGTGGGTTCCATCAATGATTTTATCGGAGATTTCACAAATGGGAGATTTGTTAATCACCCAAAAAGGAGTTATGGAATAGATATAATTCTAGATTCTAAGGAGTTGAGTGTTTTCAAATGGTTCAAAACACACATTTTGCCCCTTTTAATGTTGAATCATCTTTTTAAATGACTGCTTTCTGGATGATTAAAAAATTTCCCATTAAGTCATTGGTGAAATTCACCATGAGAGTGTTTTTACCGTGGTGAGCTGAGATATTATTGTTACTTGAAAACATCATGGTCCATTTCTCCCTTTTCCTATTTTTAAAAATATGAATTCCATCTAGGATTCTAGGGATTGTATACAGGGTATCCAAAAATAAACGAGACATTCAAATATCTTGAAAACTAATGAAGATAGAAATTTTGTGTTTTCGCTAATTGTCCTAACTTTTTGGGGGACATTTAATAAGGACCTCTGCAATTTTACCACGTGTCCCCTTCAAGGTCATTTTAAGGTTAACTTTGATTTTTTAAATAGAACCCCATGTTTTTGAGGTCAGTAATGAAATCAGCATAAAAAAGTAAGTTTATTTTGTCTAAAATATATATATATATATATATAAAAAAAAAATGAACCGATTCGAATCTTCCGAGATAAACGCGAAAAACCGTTGACTTAGAACACCATTTTTCGGTCACGTGGTACTATTTTGACAGCGCAAAAATTGTTTTGACATGGAATCTTACGAATAATCAACTTAAAAAAGTCATTATTATGATCAATCATGTGTTTTTTAACTCATTTTACTGATGTTCACAGTTGCCCCCATGAATCTGAATGCACACCTCGATTCTTCTTTCGAAAAAAAAAACCATAATGATCAAAATAATGACTTTTTCAAGTTGGTTATTC
This sequence comes from Diaphorina citri, assembly GCF_000475195.1. NCBI lineage: Eukaryota > Metazoa > Arthropoda > Insecta > Hemiptera > Psyllidae > Diaphorina > Diaphorina citri. Next base: position 65,104 of record NW_007378479.1, read on the forward strand.
GTAAGATTCCATGTCAAAATAATTTTTGCGCTGTCAAAATCGTACCACGTGACCGTCCTGATGAAGCTCTTCACGCTCTTTGACCTAAGCACTTAAACCCCAAGTACTAAGTTACTAAGTATAAGTACAAAGGTAGATTTTATCCTAAACAAATAAGGTTCGTTCTCGGAACGGCTGGTTTTCTCCCATCCTGTCATCCTTTTCTATTCGAAGTATAGTTGTTGGCGTTTTGCACAACTACTAATGTGTCAGATTCTATCGAAGTTTTTAGCTCGGATTTAGAGTTTTTGATTCGATTGACCCAACATTAACCCCGTAGTGCCGGGTGTCCGTTGTGGCAATCCTATAATGAAGACTTTGCGTAAGTACAAGAAATAAGCGCTTGAGCATTTTATGGTCATCAATGGATTAATTTTGCCTTTAATCCCTATGTTTTGATGTTGAAAATTTGAGATCTAAAAATAATTTATCTCTAGGTATTTTACCTACGAGTATCTAGGTACCTATGTTTATGTTACCGAATTTTAATGTTGCTCTTTTTTATGAAGATTGTAGAATCAGGGAGAAACAGTCTGAAAATACTTCTCTAGGAGAGTTAATCTATCAAGTAGCAACATATTAATATAGGAAAAAGAACAACGTCTTCACTTGACTAGTAAAATGAAGACGTTACCAGTCAAGTGAAGACGTTGTTCTTTTTCCTATATTAATAGGTAAGTCCGAAAATGACAAATCCCCTGTCGGCAATTACCCTGTCTTGAAAAACAAGTTATATCTTTATAAATGACTAAAAAACACTATTAATCTTTCTAAAAACAGGATTTAATTTTCTAGATTGATAAATGAAGATATCTGACGAATGTCTTCTTCTGACATCGTAAAATTAATATTATGTGCACAATATAAACCTCAATCATTTTTGTGTAAAACACGAAACGAATTTGGAGTGCTTGGCCCACCACCGCACTGTATCTACCTATTCGTAAATAAAAAATGTTTAATATTTCAAGGATATTTTTTTTTTTTTTTACTCCAGAAGTCTGTCTGTAGAGTGTAGTAATACGAGTGCATAATTTGACCCCATAAATTAACGTATGACGTATGAGTAACTTAAATAAAACAAAGGCACATTCTTTTACATCCATGCATATTCGGTAACGGAATAGTTGGGCGCAGAATTTTCAACCGGTCCGGGATTCAAGCAAAAAAACAGAACCGGCGGAATGCAAATAAGATGCACCAAATTCTCACCAATGGGAACTTTAAGTTACTTTAATGGGAAGCTCTGCTTCAATGACACTCAACATCGCACCGGATATCTGCATCATTATAATTCACTTATAGGAGTCAGGGCAGATTTCAGTCCTGTTCGGACAAGATACTGACCACTTATTGTTTCAAGGAAAACTTAGACGTCCTAGACCTAGACCAGGGGTTTCCAACTAGCGGCCCGCGGACCACATGTGGCCCGCCAGACCATTTTCGTGGCCCGCGAAGCTTTCTGAGATTTGTACAAAAAACTTGGATAAATGTAAAAAAGGCAAAAATGTCCGAATACTTTTTGAAAAATTTCGCCTGCGGCTCTCAAAATTCGATCGGACTGCATTTCTGAAAAGTTGGTGGGGGGGGGGTGCTCCCCTATGTACATATGTGGCCCGCGAAGTACCTCCCAATGTAGCATGTGGTCCGCATACACATGAAAGTTGGAAACCCCTGATCTAGAGTCTAGACCCTTGAGAAATGGGGTGTGCCTGAAGGCATGTGATGTGTTCCAATCCACTCGACCGCTCCGTTCAGTTAACATAGGAGCAGTGGTCAATTTCCCAGTGGTCAGTTTCTCGAAAGGAAAATACGCCTTGTACATTTAACGTCCAACGAGGTCGCGTCCTGTCCGCTCAATTGCTGCTCTCTGAGCTCTCGTACCAGTTTTGATCTTTTTCTGTACAACTCCGTCCTCCACCAACGACGCACCGGTTGAGGTAGCTGATTGATTCCATTTTCTCTCAAAGCGTACATAAACAAAGAGTCAGGGCAGATTTCAGTCCTGTTCGGACAAGATACTGACCACTTATTGTTTCAAGGAAAACTTAGACGTCCTAGACCTAGACCAGGGGTTTCCAACTAGCGACCACATGTGGCCCGCCAGACCATTTTCGTGGCTCGCGAAGCTTTCTGAGATTAGTACAAAAAACTTGGATAAATGTAAAAAAAGGCAAAAATCTCCGAATACTTTTTGAAAAATTTCGCCTGCGGCGCTCAAAATTCGATCGGACTGCATTTCTGAAAAGTTGGTGGTGGGGGAGGGGGGGTGCTCCCCTATGTACATATGTGGCCCGCGAAGTACCTCCCAATGTAGCATGTGGCCCGCATACACATGGAAGTTGGAAACCCCTGATCTGGACCCTTGAGAAATGGGGTGTGCCTGAAGGCATGTGAAGTGTTCCAATCCACTCGACTGCTCCGTTCAGTTAACATACGAGCAGTGGTCAGTTTCTCGAAAGGAAAATACGCCTTGTACATTTAACGTCCAACGAGGTCGCGTCGTTTCGAACTCTTGACGTTCACGCGCCCCCCCGGCACATTTAAAAGGTAGAAACACACTATTGTCACGTTGCATCACGTCAAGTGCCGGTAGTGTGGCTGTCCTGAACGAAATTACCTACATTCTTATGGGAAAACTTTGAACTACGTCTTTCGATGTCACGTGACGTGACGTGACGTTTGTTTCTACCTAACCGTCCCCAATTCCGTCTCACAACCAGGCCTGACGGAAACTCACTCTTCTGATTAGCGGTAAAAACTCATAAAACTCACATGAGAAACTTAGCGGCGATGATAAGTACAAGATGTTCCATTGTTCACGATTCTCACAGCCTTCAACATCGACCGCGAAGATCAAATATATACGTAATTACCATCAGATTACCTCTGTTTATTGTTGTATATTCGTCCTGAGTCCTTCCAGTCGGACACTCTGGTATTTATGATGAACATTAACCGCGAAGATCAAATATAGGTAATTACCATCAGATTACCTCTGTTTATTGTTGTATATTCGTCCTGAGTCCTTCCAGTCGGACACTCTGGTATTTATGATGAACATTTAAAGAGGTTTCACAGAACTGTAACTGCCAAGGTCTTGTCGTCCCGAAATCGAAGAGAGAAGGAAGACAGGATAGGAGAAAGCCAGGCGTTCCGAGAACAAACATTATCCCATCAGGATTGAATCTGCCCCGGGTGGGAATCGAACCCCGCGGCCTAGCGTTTACAAGGCAGACGCGCTGTGCACCCTTTACATGCGCTGAAAGTTGTGACGAACGATACGATGTTTTTTCTTGCGCTTGGAGTAAAAAAATGGCGTGGTGAGTGCAGAGTTATTCTTGGAACAGGGCTCTGAAACTTGTTATTAAAAGACACTAATAGAAAGCCATAAACTGAAAATCGCATGACGGCCGCGGTCTAAGTAAATATTGGAATTACAGAATCAAACAGTATGGACGTGAAACCTCGTGAGGACATTGAGGAGCTGGTCGCTGGTCACCAAGGGCTGCTGATCCACGAGCGTTCAAGTTAGCTATAACCTTGTCATGAAGATTTGTCTAAAGAGACCAGAAAATGCTGTTTTTCAATAGGTAATTTATTCCATAAATCACGAGCTTCCTCTTGATATTAGGGACTGACAAAGTCTTGGGAACATTCAAGACCCCTCTGATAAAATTTCTTTTAAAGGCTCAAGAAAAGAAAAGTCAGTGGTTGGGTGGAAGGAATTATCCAGGAGCATTCTGCCACTAAAGAGAAACCAGAGAAAAAGCGTGACTTAAAGGAGCTTCTGAATTGGTTCTTTATTATTACATATTTCCATGTTGGAAATCGCCCCCCTTAGTCCTGATTATGACTTGAAGCATAAAGAGCCTCTGGAAATGATTGTTTTTCATCCTTGAAATATAGCTTCATTATTCCTGATGAATCGTTCCGAGAACAAACATTATCCCATCAGGATTGAATCTGCCCCGGGTGGGAATCGAACCCGCGGCCTAGCGCTTACAAGGCAGACGCGCTGTGCACCCTTTACATGCGCTGAAAGTTGTGACAAACGGTACGATGTTTTTTCTTGCGCTTGGAGTAAAAAAAAATGGCGTGGTGAGTGCAGAGTTATTCTTGGAACAGGGCTCTGTAACTTGTTATTAAAAGACACTAATAGAAAGCCATAAACTGAAAATCGCATGACGGCCGCGGTCTAAGTAAATATTGGAATTACAGAATAGCGCCCTGGTCTCTAGCTTTAGCTAGGGCTATAGAGTCCAGGCCTACTGGTTAGTCTGATGACCTTCTAACTTCCAAATAGACTTGGGTAGTGGGTACTGGTCCGCTATAACTATCAAACTGTGATGACGTGAATACAAAGTAACATTTTAATAGTAATGAGTTAATGAGTTATTAAAAGGAAAATTACACAGTCTTTATTTTTTCTTTCTGACTAAGATGTTTTAATACTCGGACAACTTGGACAGGGTTGTCAAAAACTCATTTTATTTTTCTTGTTCTTTTTAGATTGTACCTCGGAACCGTTTTCGCAATTTATGACAGCAATGTTAAAATCCTTTATCATTACAAAATTCAAATGCTCGGTTTATGTTGTCTTTGTCTATTCCTTTTGGACAGTGTTGTCAAGTGAATCAGTTTCGTTTAAGGAGTGGCCAGATTTTCCCACAGTGCAACATATCATTGGAATTCTGTATCTCATTTAAATAGAGTAATTATCTAATAATTAATAAGTCTTTTACTTCACAATATAGGTATGTACGTAGACAATTAATGAGTATACTTATTTTAGTTTGCAAAATACATAATTATTTATTTATCAGAGTAAAATGGAATAATAATGAAGTTCTTTACTTTACTATCTATGTCATCAGATGTCATTGAAGAGTGTCTCATTAGTGAAGCAAGAGAAAATGACAACTGTGGGACAAACAGAATTATTATAGAGATACTAAGTATGTACGAAATAGCCATCACCCAAAAAAGGGACTCGGGTTGTTGAGCGTCCAAGGTGAGTTGTAGAGTTCTAGTTTGTCAGTCGAGTCTGTTAGCTCCACCTATGTACTTTTTTTCTCAATTTTAGAGGTTTTTTGCCTTTTTCTCAAATAAAGAGCTTGTCAATTAGATATCAGTACAAAGGTGCAGAGGCTATATATCATTTTTGAGATTCCTCATTCACCTATGTACATTGTACATAATAAAGTCACAGAAAAGAATTACAGAGGACGGGATACAGCTTTCAATACGTCCTCAATTATAGGTTTAAAGACAAGTCCTCCTTCATAGAAGAAGTGGACAAAAAAATCAAAGGACCTCAATATTTCCTGACATAACCAATAATTTATTTATTTATTTATTTATTTATTTATTTACGGGACTAACCCTTTATACAAAAATGACAATAGAAAAAAAAATACACTAAAACTAAACAAACACAAACAACAATCAAATACAGTAGAAAAAAAATATAAAATGAAATATAAAAAGAAAGTAAAAAGTACCTAATAAAGTGTAGTAATAAAGAGTAAATTTCCCCAACTATATCCAAGTTCGATTGTACAGCTAATAATTACATCTTAGGTATGACTTCATTCGCATTCAAAGTTACCATTGGTATTCCGACGTATCCAAACTCTTGGATTGCAGATCTCCAGTGCCCTTGAATTTCACATTAATGTGTTTGGTAATGATTCTGGCCATTTCCTCGATATTTGGACTTGTCTTGCTAGTCATAATTTTGTTTTCTAATAATGGACGTGGTGCTTCTAATAATGGACTTGGGAGTTCCTTATTGATGAGATCATTATGGATCCGAAAAACTTCCTCTGGTCGGCCATTTTCTTTTGTTTGGGAAACAGTATGGACGTGAAACCTCGTGAGGACATTGAGGGGCTGGTCGCTGGTCGCCAAGGGCTGCTGATCCACGAGCGTTAGCTATAGCCTTGATTAATATCATGAAGATTTGTCTAGAGAGACCAGAAAATGCTGTTTTTCAATAGGTAATTTATTCCATAAATCACGAACTTCCTCTTGATATTAGGGACTGACAAAGTCTTGGGAACATTCAAGACCCCTCTGATAAAATTTCTTTTAAAGTCTCAAGAAAAGAAAAATCAGTGGTTGAGTGGAAGGGATTCTCCAGGTCTCCAGGAGCATTCTGCCACTAAAGAGAAAACCAGAGAAAAAGCGTGACTCAAAGGAGCTTCTGAATTGGTTATATATTACATATTTCGATGTTGGAAATCGCCCTTTAGTCCTGATTATGACTTGAAGCATAAAGAGCCTCTGGAAATGATTGTTTTTCATCCTTGAAATATAGCTTCATTATTCCTGATGAAGCTCTTCACGCTCTTTGACCTAAGCACTTAAACCCCAAGTACTAAGTTACTAAGTATAAGTACTAACTACTTTGTACTTCATAGTACTTCGTCATAATAGTTAGATCGGCGCTTTTGTTTTGCTCATTGGACTACAGGCGAACGTGGATGATAAGGAACTCAAGGGACCGAGAATTATGTACTTTTTTCTCAATTTCAGAGGTTTTTTGCATTTTTCTCAAATAAAGAGTTTGTCAATTAGATATCAGTACAAAGGTGCACAGGCTATATCATTTTTGAGATTCGGCATTCACCTATGTACATAATAAAGTCACAGAAAAGAATTACAGAGGACGGGATACAGCTTTCAATACGTCCTCAATTATAGGTTTAAAGACAAATCCTCTTTCATAGAAGAAGTGGACAAAAAATTCAAAGGACCTCAATATTTCCTGACATAACCAATAATTTCCCCAACTATATCCAAGTTCGATTGTACAGCTAATAATTACATCTTAGGTATGACTTCATTCCCATTCAAAGTTACCATTGGTATTCCGCCGTATCCAAGCTCTTGGATTGCAGATCTCCAGTGCCCTTGAATTTCACATTCATGTGTTTGGTAATGATTCTGGCCATTTCCTCGATATTTGAACTTGTCTTGCTAGTCATGATTTTGTTTTCTAATAATGGACTTGGGAGTTCCTTATTGATGAGATCATTATGGATCCGAAAAACTTCCTCTGGTCGGCCATTTTCTTTTGTTTGGTTTTGTTGAAACCATTTTTTATTCGGATACCTGTACCTGTGTTGGATTTTTAAAAGATCTTACATCATCGATTAATTATTTTGATTATTTATTTATCTATCATCGAATATTTCAGATGTGAGTGTGTGAGTAGGTAATACGAGTATGTATGGATTTTATGGCAGTTTAGTTCAAGGGGGGTTGAAGCAGACAAATTCCGTATGATTTATCTTCTGATTTTCTTGGTGCTTATTGGTTGCTTTTCAAATACATAGGTCTATGTTTGTTTTGTTAAAAGATCTTACATCATCGATTATTTTAGTTATGGGTTGGGTTAAGCAAGTTCTGGAGGTCAACACAAATTTAATATCCTGGACATCCTGGTATGGTTGATCTTCTGATTTCCTAGGTGTTTATCCTACCTAAAGCTCAGGCAAGTTCATAGACACAACAATAAAACTAAACACCTGTGTCAGGGCTCTTCTCCTAATTCTTGTTAATCATGTTAGTGACCTAATGGGTTCATTTCTAGGAGACTAGGACACATTCACAGTTCTATGGTCATTTGAATTGTCCATCTCAGTGATTAACTTAATAGGATTATCAAAAGAATGAATGATTGTTCTATGTCTCTATGTCAAGTCCAGGCCTACTGGTTAGTCTGATGACCTTCTAACTTCCAAATAGACTTGGGTACTGGTCCGCTATAACTATCAAACTGTGATGACGTGAATACAAAGTAACATTTTAATAGTAATGAGTTATTAAATGGAAAATTTCACAGTCTTTATTTTTTCTTTCTGACTAAGATGTTTTAATACTCGGACAACTTGGACAGGGTTGTCAAAAACTCTTTTTATTTTACTTTCTTCTTTTCTTTTTAGATTGTACCTCGGAACCGTTTTCGCAATTTATGACAGCTATGTTAATCCTTTATTATTACAAAATTCAAATGCTCGGTTTATGTTGTCTTTGTCTATTCCTTTTGGGCAGTGTTGTCAAGTGAATCAGTTTCGTTTAAGGAGAGGCCAGATTTTCCCACAGTGCAACATGTCATTGGAATTCTGTATCTCATTTAAATAGAGTAATTATCTAATAATTAATAAATCTTTTACTTCACAATATTGGTATGTACCTAGACAATTAATGAGTATAGGTAGGTACTTATTTCAGTTTGCAAAATACATAATTATTTATTTATCAGAGTAAAATGGAATAATAATGAAGTCCTTTACTTTACTATCTATGTCATCAAAGATGTCATTGAAGAATGCCTCATTAGTGAAGCAAGAGAAAATGACAACTGTGGGACAAACAGAATATTATAGAGATACTGGTAGATATGCACGAAATAGTCATAGCTCATGTCAGGGTATATCTACCCTCCTTGACCTGGTGCTTTCGACGACACAATCATTTATATCATTCTATATCTATTCAGTGAGCGAAGATCTGAGGTAGCATCCACGAAGTGGGGGAGTCCGATCAACTCAAGAAAGGGACTCAGGTTGTTGAACGTCCAAAGTGAGATGTAGAGTTCTAGTTCGTTAGTAAAGTGGTAGAGCTCAAACAGGTATTCCGATTTCGTTTAAATTTGGCCGAAATTTTCGACACATAGAAGGATTTTTCCAATTCGAATTTGTGGCAAATCAGCAGGACTGTGGAGCCACAATCGTAAAATAAATTCGATTTTGTTTCGTCATAATCATAATTCTCGAATGGTTATTCGGGTTATTCCGCATTTGGTGATATAGTTGGCAAACAACACTTAGATGGAATTGGCTCACCACCACAACGCGATCGATTTTTCTGCGTATGTTTCCGAGTATTCCGAGTAAGTCACGGAACCACTTGTGTACGAGTTTTTTTTTTTTTTTTTTTTTTTTTAAAGGGGATACCTGTAGGTACCTGTGTTGGATTGTTAAAAGGTCTTACATCATCGATTAATTTATTTTGATTATTTATTTGTCTATCATCGAATATTTCAGATGTGAGTGTGTGAGTAGGTAATACGAGTATGTATGGATTTTATGGCAGTTTAGTTCAAGGGGGGTTGAAGCAGACAAATTCCATATGATTTATCTTCTGATTTTCTTGGTGCTTACTGGTTGCTTTTCAAATACATAGCTCTGTGTTTGTTTTGTTAAAAGATCTTACGTCATCGATTATTTTAGTTATGGGTTGGGTTGAGCAAGTTCAGGAGGTCAAAGAACACAAATTTAATATCCTGGACATCCTGGTATGGTTGATCATCTGATTTCCTAGGTGTTTATCCTAAACATAGGCACAACAATAAAACTAAACATCTGTGTTAGGGCTCTTCTCCTAAGTAATTCTTGTTAATCATGTTAGTGACCTAATTGGTTCATTTCTAGGACACATTCACAGTTCTATGTTCTATGGTCATTTGAATTGTCCATCTCAGTGATTAACTTAATAGGATTATCAAAAGAATGAATGATTGTTCTATGTCTCTATGTCAGAACATGATACCAACTTACTATTACTTACCACTAAGACTAAGCAGTAAGTAATCTTAGATGGTTATAGTAAGATAAGCCTCAGAACTCAGAAGTAACCCTTGGTCTAAAATCTCATCTGAAAGTGTTTGTCTCTGAGAATTCTCAGAGACTAGCCCCGAACAGTCTCCAAACATTCTTATGGTGGGTCCAGACTTGTGCAATGCAACGTGCAATGCAATGAAATTCGTTAGTTTGGACGTGTTTGAGAAAGTTGCAGCAAATTTTTTGAACAGCAGCAAACGTTTGTGGGTATCCGAGAGGTTGGGGGTTTTCTGGCGAATGTCTTTGATGTGCGTTGCACGCACATCAAGCGTTGCACTAGTTTGGACGTGTTTGCAAAGCATCGTGCAATGCAATGCAAATGATGTACCTACTATAGGCCATTACTAGTTGAGTATTCCTTGGTCTAAAATCTCATCTGAAAGTGTTTGTCTCTGAGAATTCTCAGAGACTAACCCCAAACAGTCTCCAAACATTCTTATGGTGGGTCCAGACTTGTGCAATGCAACGTGCAATGCAATGAAATTTGTTAGTTTGGACGTGTTTGAGAAAGTTGCAGCAAAGTTTTTTGAACATTGCAGCAAACGTTTGTGGGTATCCGAGAGG
>NW_007378479.1:75438-108746 GCF_000475195.1 Diaphorina citri
TCTATAAATCTCATGTGAAAGTGTTTGTCTCTGAGAATTCTCAGAGACTAACTCCCAAACAGTCTGCCAACTTCTTATGGTCGGGTCCAGACTTGTGAAATGCAATCGTGCAATGCATGAAATTCTGTTAGTTTGGACGTGTTTGAGAAAGTTGCCAGGCAAAGTTTTTTTGAACATTGCAGCAAACGTTTGTCGGTATCCGAAGAGGTTGGCGGTTTTCTGGCCGGTTTTCTGGCGACCACGATGTCCTTGTCTTTGATGTGCGGTTGCACTAGTTTGGACGTGTTTGCAAAAGCATCGTGCAATGCAAGGCGAATGCAAATGATGTACCTACATATAGGGCCATTACTAGTCTGAGTTTTGAGATTTATTGACTGACTTTTGTGGTACTACGGATTTTTTTTTTTTTTTTTTTTTTTTTTTTTTTTTTTCTGAAACCAGCTGCTCTCATTCCTAGTATTACTTATATTTGGATATTTCTTTCCCCCGATCTGTGACAAGATGTATTCAAAATCGGTCGGAGTCATCTGGTGAAATTTTTATACTGTCCGCTCAATTGCTGCTCTCTGAGCTCTTCGTACCAGTTTTGATCTTTTTTCTGTACAACTTCCGTCCTCCACCAACGACGCACCGGTTGAGGTAGCTGATTGATTCCATTTTCTCTCCAAAGCGTACATAAACAAAAAAACCTGCACTCGCAAGAAATAACTTTCCTGTTCGGTTTGAGTATCGGTACAAAAATTCTCGGATACATGAAAGAACGTTCGCATTCGTTCTCAGATTTGATTTTACGTGCAACGTGCAATGCAAATGCTTTGCACGTTGCATTGCACAAGTCTGGACCCACCATGAGATTGTAGAATCAGGGAGAAACAGTCTGAAAATACTGTCTCTAGGAGAGTTAATCTATCGAAGTAGCAACATATTTAATAATAGGAAAAAGAACAACGTGCTTCACTTGACTAGTAAAAATGAAGACGTTACCAGTCAAAGTGAAGACGTTGTTCTTTTTCCTATATTAATAGGTAAGTCCGAAAATGACAAATCCCCTGTCGTGGCAATTACCCTGTCTTGAAAAACAAGTTATATCTTTATAAATGACTAAAAAACACTATTAATCTTTCTAAAAACAGGATTTAATTTTCTAGATTGATAAATGAAGATATCTGACGAATGTCTTCTTCTGACGCCACATGACACCATTTTCTGCTGAGAGACGTCAGTAATGTGTTTTTCTGTGAAAAATAGAAAGTGGTTCTTTGTCTTCTTGCGTATGATTGACACATATCTGAGAGTATCAGTTCTGGCAGAAGAATTTTATTATGATCTGAGCAATTGAAGAAATGACGAATCAAGTGTATATCTGTATTGTGCGCAAATACTATGGAGGTGAAGTCTGTGGAATAGGTACTGTGGATATATTTCTCTGTGGAAACACTTTCTACTTCTGAAAATCTGGCGAACAACATGTAGGAAAGTGAATTGAGATTTTGGTTTTTAAAAGGAAAAGACTGGAGGCAGATAGTAATCAGAATCAGATGGAGAGAAAAAGTCAAAAACAGTGGCGTAGCGTGGTCTAAATTCAAGTGTAGGGCCTTGTAGGGCTCATGCACAGGTCTACCAAGTCCCATCACAGTAGGTACATGCCATTAATATTTATGGGCATTAGAGTGAACTTTTGAGTTGTATGGCCGCCATACACGCCATACATACACGCTACGCCACTGGTCAAAAAGCATTGGACAGTTGGATTGACGGAAATAATGGAGAGGCACAAATGAAAAATGCAAGATGGAAACGATGATTCCAAAAAAGTAGAAAAAATATTTAATACCAAGATGGTGAGAATTTGTTAGAAAAAAATAGTCATAACTGTCATGAGTCATAGCTAAATTTGATTTGGTCGTTCGGTACACAAAAGTTAATCTTCTGTATTTGTTCATCTGCATCTCTGTTGATCAATATTTGCAGCTCTATGATAAGACCTATAATGTGGCTGGCAAATCAGACAGACCGCTGCTGGTAATTCTGAGAACAATTAAACAGTTTCCTAACTAGGTGATTGAGGTTGTAATGTTCTTGCGTGGTACTCTGGGCAATATACAGTTATTCTCTAACAGACATATTATTATTGAACCAATGAACGTGTTATGTTAGCAATGTTATAGGCAGAAAATCTACGAATCAAAATGAAGAAAGGCTAAACTTACCAATGTTGTGAAGTGATATAGTGAGGAGCTCAAATCGTACTTTTCAATAATCATGCTCCAAAAGGGGCTGTTTTTGAAAAAAAGAAGATTTAGGACCAATGAAGCCTTCAGTATCTGATAGGAGCTCCTTTAAGGAAATTAATTTGCTACCGTAATGCCCAAACGGTGTGTCCAATTTTGAAGACATTTCCATAGCAATCAAGTTAAATACCTAAACGATGTTTCCTCGTTAAATTTTGGGCTTGATTGGCCCTTCATATCTGAGGACTCGATTGACCCACCCTGCTGTGTTCCTTTACAGGGCCTTTCTTTCTGACTGAGTTCTATGGTTCACTGAACCACCTATTCTATGTGGTCCGTCATGAGATGAACATACTGTTTTTTATGCTACTATAGGGTAGACCTAAAAAACCGATTACACAAAATTCAACTGATTGGCCATAAGTGCGAAAATTATCTGACTGACCACAAGGCCATATGCAAAACGGCGGTTTACATCGTTTGGCGAAAGAAAATTTCGGAAAAGTCGTACCATTTTCCAGTAGTACAGGAAAAACGATGACACACTTTAACATCGCATCGCTGGACCGCTCCTCCTTAACTTTCCTAAAATAGAATGAAAGTATGAAATCTAGTGAGATTCCTTTGTGTGTTGGAACATTTTTTGTCAAATTTCATCAAAATTGGACAAACCGATCGCGAGTTATAGTGAAACAAACAGACAGACAAACAAACTTGCAGACGAACTAAATTCTACTACACTGCCCAGTTAGTTACAACAACAACAACAACAACAGCATCAAAGTTAAAACTCACTCCGTTCACTCAATAATGTTGATGGACCTTTAGCATTATAGGTACATATCACCTGGTACCTATGCATAAACTAGCTGAATTCCGTCGCTTCGCTCCGGAATCCCGCTAGTTCATCCCGAGGCATGGCCAAACTTGTGGAAAAGGCATGGCCGCTATAATATCTTGATACTCGATAGAGTCAATACTGTCAATAGTGCAGACCCAGAAATTTCACCATCACCACCCTCAATCCACCAAAGTTGTACCCAAGTGTGGGTGTGTATATTACCAACTTGTATAGTCAGTTAGAACCCTCAAGCTATTTTGCTGATAGAATTGTCCGCATTGTCTCACAACACTGTCCTAATAAGGACAAACTAAATTTACCAACCTCTCTTTACGATGTTAGTTTCCTATTAGATGACAGGACATTATTAGGAGGTAAGTAGGTATATTAGGACACTATTTCAAATCAGGGGTACCACCTACATGTGTGTCAATATTGCGGATTACGTAGTAAAGGATGTGTATAAGTACCTACTTAGAATTTGATTAGGGTCTTTAGTAAAGTTAAACAGGATTATAAAATGGGTTTACTTGGATAAATATGGACTAGTTAGTTCACTTTACGCTCACAAGTACCTAAGTACACCTAATCTAAGTATTGGTAATACACGCATTAGGCTTTGGATAAAGATCGATAAGAAATTTAGTTACAAGTTACAAAGTTTACTTACAAATTACAAAATATACCTACTTACCTATAACATATTGTAAAATTTAGTAAGAGCTGTAGGTACTAAGGAAACATTATGTATAGGTCCTGGAAAGGCATACCTATAGTGAGTTAGTTTACTTAGAAGTCTTAGAACTTCACCTACTTGATCTACATTTTTAGAACTTTATTATATTCTAGATTTCTACATTTATTTAATTTTCTACAAGATCTTGCACTTAGGATTAAAATGGAACTTTATTGTGACCAATACCTTCTCTTGAGAACTAGTGTTTCAAATTCTGCAACAAGTTTACTGTAAATGAAACGTTTTATATTGTTCTGTTGTTCGTATGCGTTGCATCATCATAAGTTCATAAGTAACAGTACCACACATTTCTCTACATAGTCTACAATACTCTACATTGTTCATGGATGGAAAGAAGGGAGTTCTAAGTTTTATCTTGGCCATTTCGCAATTAGTCTGTCTGTAAAGGTATTAGAAACACACTACCATCACGTCACGTGACGTATGTATGAGTTAACGTGATGGTAGTGTGTATAGTGTGGCTGTCCTGAAACAAATTACCTACAATATTATGGGAAAACTTTGAGCTACATCTTTCTGAATCCCCATGACTTCACGTGACGTGACGTGACGTGATGGTAGTGTGTTTTTACGTTAAGTTTGTTCGTTTGTCCATCTATTCCGCGAACACTCTCGAACGGTTTGTTCGATTTTGATGAAATTTGCTGAAAAATTTCAGCAATAATTTGCTGAAATTTTTCGAAAATTTCCACATGAAGGAAATTTTCGCATTACATTTTGGGTTCATCATTTTGTCAACCGTTATCTGTCCACTGCTGGACAAAGGTCTCTTCTTCATTCCTCCAGTTATGATGAAACAAAATTCAGGAAAAATTAGTACCAACTTTAAGCTCAAAGTACAAGTATAGCCAGCCTAGTTAGCTTAGTTAGTTGGTAGTGCGTCTGCCTTGTAAGCGCTAGGCCGCGAGTTCGATTCCCGCCCGGGGCGGATTTTATCCCGGTGGGATATTGTTCGTTCTCGGAACGGCTGGCTTTCCTCCTATCCTGTCTTCCTTCTCTCTTCGATTTCGGGACGATAAGACCATATATTAGCAGTTACAGTTCCCTCTGTCAAACCTCTTAAAAAAAAAGTACAAGTACGGAAGAAGGTAGGTACTAGAAGGTATATTAGAGCCATGAAATGAAGCTCCTGAATTAAAAAAAAAAAATGCCCATTTGAAAAACATACTAATCCGTTGGCGGACCCTGTATTATAAAATTTAGTAAGAGTACCTACTAAGGAAACATTATGTATAGGTCCTGGAAAGACAGACTTACACAGCATTCCTACTTATAGTGAGTTAGTTTACTTGGAAGTCTTAGAACTTCACCTATACTTGATCTACATTTTTAGAACTTTATTCTAGATTTCTACATTTATTTATTTTCTACAAGATCTTGCACTTAGGATTAGATGGAACTTCATTGTGACCAATACCTATGCTCTTGAGAACTAGTGTTTCAAATTCTGCAACAAGTTTACTGTAAATGAAACGTTTTATATTGTTCTGTTGTACGTATGCGTTGCATCATCATAAGTTCATAAGTAACAGTACCACTGCACATTTCTCTACATAGTCTACAATACTCTACATTGTTCATGGATGGAAAGAAGGGAGTTCTAAGTTTTATCTTGACCATTTCGCAATTAGTTTGTCTGTAAAGGTATATTAGAAACACACTACCATCACGTCACGTGACGTATGCGTTAACGTGATGGTAGTGTGTATAGTGTGGCTGTCCTGAACCAAATTACCTACAATATTATATGGGAAAACTTTGAGCTACATCTGTCTGACTCCCCATGACTTCACGTGACGTGACGTGACGTGACGTGATGGTAGTGTGTTTTTACGTTAAGTTTGTTAGTTTGTCCATCTATTCCGCGAACACTCTCGAACGGTTTGTCCGATTTTGATTTTTTTTTTTTTTTAAGAGGTTTGACAGAGGGAACTGTAACTTCTATGGTCTTATCGTCCCGAAAATCGAAGAGAGAAGGAAGACAGGATAGGAGAAAGCCAGCCGTTCCGAGAACGAACATTATCCCATCAGGATAAAATCCGCCCCGGGCGGGAATCGAACCCGCGGCCTAGCGCTTACAAGGCAGACGCACTACCAACTAAGCTAACTAGGCTGACTGGGGGACCTTAAACAGCCTGAAATTTCCCTTGCTACAGAAATGGTTTCAGGCCCCGTAGGCTGGCGGGATTTTGATTAAATTTGCTGAAAATATTGGAAATTTTCGCATTACATTTTGGGTTCATCATTTTGGCAACCGCTATCTGTCCACTGCTGGACAGAGGTCTCTTCTTCATTCCTCCAGTTATGATGAAACAAAATTCAGGAAATATTAGTACCAACTTTAAGCTCAAAGTACAAGTAATAGCCAGCCTAGTTAGCTCTGCCTTGTAAGCGCTAGGCCGCGGGTTCGATTCCCGCCCGGGGCGGATTTTATCCTGATGGGATAATGTTCGTTCTCGGAACGGGTCCTCCTTCATAGAAGAAGTGGACAAAAAAATCAAAGGACCTCAATATTTCCTGACATAACCAATAATTTATTTATTTATTTATTTATTTATTTATTTACGGGACTAACCCTTTATACAAAAATGACAATAGAAAAAAAAATACACTAAAACTGAATGACGAATCAAGTGTATATCTGTATTGTGCACAAATACTGTGGAGGTGAAGGCTGTGGAATAGGTACTGTGGATATATTTCTCTGTGGAAACACTTTCTACTTCTGAAAATCTGGCGAACAACATGTAGGAAAGTGAATTGAGATTTTGGATTTTAAAAGGAAAAGGCTGGAGGCAGATAGTAATCAGAATCAGATGGAGAGAAAAAGTCAAAAAGCATTGGACAGTTGGATTGACGGAAATAATGGAGAGGCAGAAATGAAAAATGCAAGATGGAAACGATGATTCCAAAAAAGGAGAAAAAATATTAAATACCAAGATGGTGAGAATTTGTTAGAAAAAAATAGTCATAACTGTCATGAGTCATAGCTAAATTTGATTTGGTCGTTCGGTACACAATTCAATAATTAAATCGGACTTTATTTACATAACATACCTATAGTTATAGGTGCAGAAAAAAAAGAAGAATCAAAGTTTGATCTGGGTGGGGCTGTCTATGGCTTACAAGGTGTTTTCACACACTCTGGAACAAGTTGAAAATTTTCAACACAAAATATTGTACCTACCTATTTGTATTGGTATGTGTTTGTAATGTTTGTATGTTCCTATATGTATACAGTCTGTTCATAAAGTCCCAGGCCACCCTTTTAATTTTTTTACTGTTCACCCTGGGAAGCTGAAATTTCGCATGCAGCCCTTGATTATGATGAAGAATTTTGGGTACTCAAAATTTTGGCGGTTCCCCCAAGGGCGGCTCTAAAGGGACCAACTTCAAAATCTTAAATGAGAACCCCCTATTTGTGATACATTATATCATAGGTCTCAAAGAGCGTAGTACTTTGGTACAAGTTTGAGGTCGATCCGACAAAGAGGGCCGGAGTTAGGGCCTATTCAAATTTTCATTTTTCCATGTTCTCCCGCCAATAGGGGAAGCACCAAAAATGGGAAATTCGTATCAATTGGTGATTTGTGCTTAAAATAGGCCCCACTTATGATTCATATTGAAATTCAGTCCCGGAAATGAAATTTCGAAACATCAATTTTCACCCCCGGAGGCCATCAGGGCCGAAAGTCGAAATTTCAATTTTGGGTCTGAATTAGAGACAGTGTTCATTTCAACGCCGGATGTGCTTGTTACAGTTCCTTTTAAGTGTGGTTAGTTGGTGGCACTGGTAAGACTCTAGGTTGCGAATCTCAGGGCGCGGTGGTGTTTGCAGTACTGTAGTCGAGAAAAATCTATGTTGTCGAGACAGTCTGGACGTGTCAGTCGACATCGATCTATGGTTGGTCGACTATCTATGACACATTTTTTTTTTTTTTTTAAGAGGTTTGACAGAGGGAACTGTAACTGCTAGGGTCTTATCGTCCCGAAATAGAAGAGAGAAGGAAGACAGGATAGGAGAAAAGCCAGCCGTTCCGAGAACGAACATTATCCCATCAGGATAAAATCCGCCCCGGGCGGGAATCGAACCCGCGGCCTAGCGCTTACAAGGCAGACGCGCCACCGACCAAGCTAACTAGGCTGGCTAAGATGACACACTTTAACATCGCATCGCTGGACCGCTCCTCCTTAGCTTTCCTAAAATAGAATGAAAGTATGAAATCTAGTGAGGTTCCTTTGTGTGTTGAACATTTTTTGTCAAATTTTATCAAAATTGGACAAACCGATCGAGAGTTATAGTGAAACAAACAAACAGACAAACAAACTTGCAGACAAACAAACAGACAAACAAACTTGCAGACCAACTAAATTCTACTACATTGCCCAGTTAGTTAAACAACAACGGCATCAAAGTTAAAACTCACTCCGTTCACTCAATAATGTTGATGGACCTTTAGCATTATAGGTACATATCACCTGGTACCTATGCATAAATTATACCTAATCCATATTATTCATATTCTATCATCTTATATTGGCTCTGCTGTGCTCATTGAATGCAAGGTATGGAGTTTAACCTTCATGCTCACAAGTACTTTTACTCTTTGCCAACTTGCATTGGTGTTGTGGTGTTTCTGACGTAGATTGCATTGGTGTTGTGGTGTTCCTGACGTAGATTGCATTGGTGTTGTGTTTGTGACGTAGGTAGGTAAGTACCTTATGTGTGTTTGTGACGTCATTGAAGTTTTAGCTTGACGACTTAGCATTTTTGTACATTGTACATAGTTTGTCCGCTTGTTTCTTTATCTTAAACGGTTGGTACAGTTTTGATGAAATTTGGTACACCTCTTTAACACAAGGAAAAATTGCTGATTGTTTTCGGGCTCTATTGGTTAAATTGGTTTATTAGGGTTCACAGAACTTTGTACCCCCTTCGTAGGTACTCTTCAATCAAAATCTAATATTCATTGAACAAATTAATAGGATGACAAAATGACATAATGCTCCGACTCGGTAATATAAACTCGTTACATCATTTGGTTAATAGGGGTAATCAAGATTTGCCCAAGTACCAACCAGAAAGCAGTCATTATGGTTTTATAGGGTGTTTGTGACGTAGGTAGGTAAGTACCTTATGTGTGTTTGTGATGTCATTGAAGTTTTAGCTTGAAGACTTTGCATTTATGTACATTGTACATAGTTTGTTCGCTTGTTTCTTTATCTTAAACGGTTAATTGGTACAGTTTTGATGAAATTTGGTACACCTCTTTAACACAAGGGAAAATTGCTGATGAAATTTTGTACACCTCTTTAACACAAGGAAAAGTTGCTGATTGTTTTCGGGCTCTATTGGTTAAATTGGTTTATTAGGGTTCACAGAACTTTGTACCCCCCTTCGTAGGTACTCTTCAATCAAAATCAAAATCTAATATTCATTGAACAAATTAATAGCATGATAAAATGACATAATGTTCCGACTCGGTAATGTAAACTCGTTACATCATTTGGTTAATAGGGGTAATCAAGATTTGCCCAAGTACCAACCAGAAAGCAGTCATTATGGTTTTATAGGCAAATAACTACGTACCTATATGAGGATGAACAAGGTATATGATATTTGATATTAGATGACAGGATATTAGGAGGGAATAAGTAGGTACCTAAATAGTTATGACTTTATATTTATAGAGTACCAACATACCTACCTATTAGATGACAGGACATTATTAGGAGGTAAGTATAGGTATATTAGGACACTATTTCAAATCAGGGGTACCACCTACATGTGTGTCAATATTGCGGATTACGTAGTAAAGGATGTGTATAAGAAAAAAAAAGTACAAGTACGGAAGAAGGTAGGTACTAGAAGGTATATTAGAGCCATGAAATGAAGCTCCTGAATTAAAAAAAAAAAATAATAATAATAACAATAATAATAATAATAATAAAAAAACTTATGCATGCATAATGATCTCATCGACTAGCGACTACAGAAAACAAGTGAAGTTCTTTTTTCAACACTTGAAACTTGAAATGCTAAAATTAGCCGACATTTTGCTCGACCTTGAACAGGACAGGTAATTCTATAATCAACAATACTGTGTGGTTTAGGAGGTAGGTATATCTATCTTGGCCAGGATACCTAGTATACCTAGGCTTGCCAAACGTCCCGAATTGGCCGGGACAGTCCCGAATTTCAGGGGGTGTCCCGGCGTCCCGTTCAGTTTTTCATAACATTTTGCTCGACCTTGAACAGGACAGGTAATTCTATAATCAACAATACTGGGTGGTTTAGGAGGTAGGTATATCTATCTTGGCCAGGATACCTAGTATACCAATATGTAGATACTTTGGTCCTCGGAACTTTAGGACCACATAGTTCTAACAAGTCCCAGTATACGGGTATCGTGCAGTTGACCTGATACCTGATGAGCACACACACTATCAGATAGTGAGTGGCTGGCCTAACAAATAGATGTACCTACCTATACCGAGGTAAAGCACCTCATCAGAGAACAAGCAGGGTCCGTCCCTCCGGGAATTTTTTAGCTCGTGACAAAATTTGCACCACCACTTTCGTGTTCCTGGTAAAAAGACCTTTAATTTGATATATAGGTCGACCAGGTTTGGATAAGTCCTTCCAATAATTAAATCGAACTTTATTTACATAAAATATAGTTATAGGTACAGAAAAAAAAGAAGAATCAAAGTTTGATTTGGGTGTGGCTGTCTATGGCTTACAAGGTGTTTTCACACACTCTGGAACAAGTTGAAAAATTTCAACACAAAATATTGTACCTCCCTATTTGTATAAGTATGTGTTTGTATGTTCCTATACAGTCTGTTCATAAAGTCCCAGCCACCCTTTTAATTTTTTTACTGTTCACCCTGGGAAGCTGAAATTTCGCATGCAGCCCTTGATTATGATGAAGAATTTTGGGAGGTACCGAAGCGAATACAATAGTCCGTCCACTATACCTTTTATTATTAGTAATAATAAAGGAAGGACGGACTAAAAACCATTAGTCAATATAGGTAACTGTATCCAAGACGTCAAACGTCATCGGTTGGCAGTATGACCACTTCTATTGCTAATAACTTCAACCAGACAGCAGTACCCAATCTATCACCAAGTCCACCCCCACCCATAACCTCCACAATCCCATTACCATCTCCTCGACAGTTCCATGACCTTGACGGAAATTTGACGAAGATGAATGATAATGATGAGCTGTCAGTATTTGCTGATAACGATCAGTGGTGTGTCTGATATCATTGGATTAGTAGATTGAGATGATGCTAGTGGTACATTATGTATAGGTACATTAAGTACATACGTTAAGTACTTCAGGTTCCAGGAAACCTTTGTTAATTAGGTAGTAAGTGCCCATGCTTTGGAGTCAGCTACTGTGTACACGTTCATATCTTCTGATGAAGTGTTTCGCTCATCAAAGCGTTTACTACTTCAGGTTAAAACTTTAAATGTACATAGATTCATTTTTCCGAGCTGAGTTCAGGGCGTTGAAATTAGTTAGTTTCTCGACATCACCACTTTGAAAATAGGATATTTGGATGTAGTCTTCCTCCATGCAAGACCCACGTTAATGCAAGGCCCACCAAAATTCATATTTAGAGGACTGACAACCAGACAATCTTTCACCAGAGTACCCAGCTACCACGCCACTAAACACTAACGAGGGAGTCAGGGAGTAGTCATTTCGGCAACACAATTACCGTGTATTACATCTCAACTCGGGTAATTGCACTATGTGGTGTTTGGACATAGGTCATCTCATGAACGATCTAAGCCGAATCTAAGATAGAATCATCTAAGGTAGCCGAATGCTGAATTCTCACACTGATTGCATCACTGTAATAGTCAGGGCGGTTCACAGGGGGGGTCCATACGGTCCCATTTCCCCCGGGCTCCTAGAGGGGGCCCGGAGCCAGCAGTTTTCTCCTGGCTCCGCAAATAAAGGAAAATAAAATGTGACCATCTAAAGGTTTTTTTTGGTTTAAAAAAGATGAGTGTTTCACCGCCGTTTTTATTTCTTAGCGATGAAACAACTGCTACATTGGACGCTTGTGGTCTGTGTCGTAGCATGCCCATCCCGTAGTATGCCTCTCATCAGATGGGCGAGAAGAGACACAATACTTCCCATTTAGGTGCTGGCTCAACACGAGAACACCAGAAAGTAACCCGTTGAAATATTTGCAATCGAAAAACGAATACAAATTTTTGTCGATGGTGGGATTCGAACCCGGGACCTTCTGCATGGCAAGCAAGCGCGCTACCACTGGACCAACCGTGCCCCCTATTTTGTCGATGGTGGGATTCGAACCCGGGACCTTCTGCATGGCAAGCAAGCGCGTTACCACTGGACCAACCGTGCCCCCAAAGTATTCTGGCTTTAAAAAACATGTTGGGAGGAGGGGTCCATTGTTGGAGCTAGCACCAAGGTCCGGTTAGCCTGTGGGCGGCCCTGGTTCTAGTAAGTATCTTCATGGAAAGTAATGCTAATGGATTTGTTGTTAGACGCATCAGTGAGTAAGTCGTAACATTCATTGATTTCAATGCCATCTTTCTCTAGTATTTACGTGATTTTAATGAACTATTAGCGTCGTTTATTCAATAATTTGAATGGAATGATGTCTAATATGACTTTTTTAAGGCTAGATAAAGTAGTCTTGCATCTACTACCGGTCAAGATTCTAATATGAATCACTAATATGGCCTATAGTCACTTCAAACTTGTTGGGGTCGGATATACTTACATTTTCAACGCCACAGGGCCGAGGCAAGACAGTAAACTTCTAATTTCTAATGTAAAATCATGGTAGCCTGAAGCCCTGAAGTCTTCCCCAATCACAAGTGAAGTAATCCCTGTATATCATCCAAGTCATAATGGCAATATTCTTACATTTGCCTTCCAGGACACCAAGTACAGGACAATGCCCATTACCTAACCAACATCTATACCAGTCTACTACACAAAATCATAGGTGATACAATTAATGCACTAGACATGCTAGTGCTTATTAACATACGAAACCATTCTCTAATCAGAAACGATACATCCTGCTACACATTTCCTTTTTCTGCTACACTGAGCAGCACTATTAGGGAGCGGAAGATTATTGAAATCACTGTTGATGTCTCAAGTCTTGAAGTTGATGAAACTAAACGAGTGGTTTAATGTAGGCACTCAGACAAAAGGATTTCTTAAATAGTTATCAGCAAAAGCCCTCTGATAGTTGATAGTTCCACCCAACTCGGGATAAAAGACTCCTCAAATGTCGAACGGTCCTACCAAATTTCATCAAAACTAGATTAAAACAAATAAACAATCACTTCATCACGATATCATTGTTGATGTCGTAGAACATAATGTACTTGGAACATAACATAACTTGAGTAACACAACAGCATAAGTTAGAGTAAGTAGTTGGAAAGCCATTGGATTGATTCCAAGCTATAAAGATTAAAGAACGCTAGTGAAAAGCATGAAAATGGTGCACAATTTATCCTAGTTGATGCCCTCTGGAAAATTTGTTCAAATTAAGACGACACACGTTGGATTACTTCGCACAAGTTATCTGTTTGATGAACCTTGAAGCACTAAACTCTGAAGAGTGCATTGTCAGCAAAGTCGAAGAAACGTGTTCCCAAGATTAACTCACATCTGAACTTGGATGTTAGAAACAGGAGACATTGAGTGAACCTTTATCAGCTTTTATAGGATACTATGTTATGTAGAGGATTATAGGAAATGGAACCATTCCATCAGAGGATTGTGTTGCTAGAAATTCTAGAAGCCCTGTGTCAACACTGTCAACTACCTTGGTATTCACTTAGCACGAGATCCATATGCCATACTTGTTCATGTTCTAAATGTCATCAATGTCATATCTCCTACATAAAACTTCTAATATGTATTGTAAACTTCTAATGTTATGTGTGTATTGTAAACTTCTTGTATTATGTGTTGTAAAGTTGATAATCTAGATACAACATATACCGTAAGGTCAGGTGACTTTGGACATACGTCTTTGGACAGCTTAAAAATAATCCTATGATAACAAAGTTCCGCTCATCAAGTCTACTGTAAAATGAAACTAGATGATTTCACTTATAATTTCTCTGGAAAGAAAGGAAAACATCAAAGTGAAAGAAGTGATCAAAATTCAAACTTCAAAGTGATCAAAGTTTAAACTTTAACAATGGGGCTCAACCACTTTTTTTTTTCTTCGCTGATAAAGGAAGTTCGAAACACGCTGATCTCAATAGAAATGCTTAAAATTTCAGGTACTCAAAATTTTGGCGGCTCCCCCAGGGGCGGCTCTAAAGGGACCAACTTTAAAATCTTAAATGAGAACCCCCTATTTGTGATACATCATATCATAGGTCTCAAAGAGCGTAGTACTTTGGTACAAGTTTGAGATCGATCCGACAAAGAGGGCCGGAGTTATGGCCTATTCAAATTTTCATTTTTCCAAGTTCTCCCGCCAATAGGGGAAGCACAAAAAATGGGAAATTCATATCAATTGGTGATTTGTGCTTAAAATAGGTCCCACTAATGATTCATATTGAAATTCAGTCCCAAAAATGAAATTTCGAAACATAAATTTTCACCCCCGGAGGCCATCAGGGCCGAAAGTGGAAATTTCAATTTTGGGTCTGAATTAGAGACAGTGTTCATTTCAACGCTGGATGTGCTTTAACGTGTGGTTAGTTGGTGGCACTGGTAAGACTCTCTAGGTTGCGAATCTCAGGACGCGATGGTGTTTGGACGAACATGGTCGAGAAAAATCTATGTTGTCGAGACAGTGTGGACGTGTCAGTCGACATCGATCTATGGTTGGTCGACTATTTATGGCGTACTTTTTTTTTTAAGAGGTTTGACAGAGGGAACTGTAACTGCTAGGGTTTTATCGTCCCGAAATCGAAGAGAGAAGGAAGACAGGATAGGTTTCACCAGAGTACCCAGCTACCACGCCACTAAACACTAACGAGGGAGTCAGGGAGTAGTCATTTCGGCAACACAATTACCGTGTATTACATCTCAACTCGGGTAATTGCACTATGTGGTGTTTGGACATAGGTCATCTCATGAACGATCTAAGCCGAATCTAAGATAGAATCATCTAAGGTAGCCGAATGCTGAATTCTCACACTGATTGCATCACTGTAATAGTCAGGGCGGTTCACAGGGGGGGTCCATACGGTCCCATTTCCCCCGGGCTCCTAGAGGGGGCCCGGAGCCAGCAGTTTTCTCCTGGCTCCGCAAATAAAGGAAAATAAAATGTGACCATCTAAAGGTTTTTTTGGTTTAAAAAAGATGAGTGTTTCACCGCCGTTTTTATTTCTTAGCGATGAAACAACTGCTACATTGGACGCTTGTGGTCTGGTTACCTTCATAATTCCTATACTTAAACATAGTTTGATGAGGCAAATTACCTTAATCATTGGCAGAATTTGTGTTGTCACCGGAAAATTACTTCTAATAAATATGTGATTTCGTGAGGTAATTTCAAGATGGTGTACCAGATTCACATATTCATATCAAAATCTTAATGTTGGCTTACTGATTGACGGTAACCTGCCTCAGGGACGGGAATATTGAAACAGAACACTTAGAATCGATCTTGAAAATCGACCATCATAACTTAGTCATCAGACCAACTCTAGGTATCATGTACAATTTCATGATAATAATAATTACAATTTCATTTGTATAATTTCTTAGCTCATAATTTATTCTCACTATTGGAAAATTTGATTTTAAGAGTTTATTTGATCTCATGAGGAGGTATCTATTTATGAATATCATTAATTATTTTATCTTTCATTTCCTATGTTTCAGGTAAATTCCACAAGTCCCTTCTGTTAGGAACGCATTCATTTATTCACTCATTCAAAATTCAGACTTTGTAAGAACATGTCTTTATTGGTTTTTGTGATCTGCTTACATAGGTATGTGCCAATAAATTGTATCATGGGTAAGTTTAACATGTCAATGGTGTCACTGACCACATCTAACAAATTCAAGAATACCGAGGTAAAGTCATCATTAGAGAAAAAAAAACCATTAAGCCAGCCACACAATATCAGGTCCGCCTGTCAGGTCTACCTGATACCTGATGAGCACACACTATCAGATAGTGAGTGGCTGGCCTAACAAATAGATGTACCTATACCGAGGTAAAGCACCTCATCAGAGAAAAACCATTAGTCAATATAACTGTATCCAAGACGTCAAACGTCATCGGTTAGCAGTATGACCACTTCTATTACTAATAACTTCAACCAGACAGCAGTACCCAATCTATCACCAAGTCCACCCCCACCCATAACCTCCACAACCACAATCCCATTACCATCTCCTCGACAGTTCCATGACCTTGACGGAAATTTGACGAAGATGAATGATAATGATGAGCTGTCAGTATTTATCACCAATTTTAGAACTGAAGCGAAGTGTCTGATTTGCGGAAAGCATTTTGCCCCTTTGATATTGGGGTTACTTTACTCTTTTTAGAGGGGACAACCAATCCTATAACAGAAAAAAACAATACTGTTGGTACCGAACGGCAAATGAATAAACAATGACATTTTCAACAAGCTTCTCAAAATTTTCTACAAGCTCTTTACCAACAGGCGCTACCACCCGGGCCGGGCGTTGGCCTCCTCCAGAACTTTTCAACAAACTGTTTATTGGTATGAAATTCTTTCCACCGACCAGTTTTCCATTGGGAATCACTTTCAGCGAATCCTAATGTACCAGATAATTTGATCTTCTCTAACATCTAATGATCAAGGCAGAGAGTAAGGTACAGTTGAATCACTTGGTTCAATAAACCGACGACAATAAGTGACACTGACAAACATTACGTTCGTAATCATAAAGTAATCATCTCTGATCCTTTCGATGCTCTGGAGGTCTTGCAGTTGATGGGTCTCGTAAATTCTGATTGATTCTGCAGGTATATCTGGATAGATGCCTCTGAAGAATGATTTTGTATAGTATTTCTGCAAAGATTTAAACAAGCTTCTAAAAGGATTGGTTCTGTAGAATATTTATTTCTCTGAAGACAGTGGTTGTGATGTGATATGAGTCGTAAGTAGCCCTTTTGTCAATGTTTGTACCCCGTTCACTATTATAGAGGCGATTTCAAGTATAGTGCTTTATTTAGACTGGCGAGAGAGGACACAATTTTAACAGCTATTCATATTCAATGAGGATAAAATTGCCAAAAGTACAGTCCTCTCTCTCTCTCTCTTTTGTTGAAGAAATTGTTGAAATTAATAGTGGTAAAGTGGTATAATGGTACATATACTTATGGTTTGCAGCCTTTTTTTCGCTTGCATAACAGTCGGCAATTGTAAATGGTCTCTTTGTGCAAGCTAATTTGTCTGCATGCATTAATGCAAGCTACATAATTATGTATCGGATATTGGTATTCCTATTGTTTCAGGGAGAAAGTGTTTGATCGAAGCCACATTTGTGTGACATTTCCAAACCAAATTCATGACATAACCACTTTCTTTTCAATCAGAAAAAAAAGTTGTCAGTATTTGCTGATAACGATCAGTGGTGTGTCTGATATCATTGGATTAGTAGATTGAGATGATGCTAGTGGTACATTATGTATAGGTACATTAAGTACATACGTTAAGTACTTCAGGTTCCAGGAAACCTTTGTTAATTAGGTAGTAAGTGCCCATGCTTTGGAGTCAGCTACTGTGTACACGTTCATATCTTCTGATGAAGTGTTTCGCTCATCAAAGCGTTTACTACTTCAGGTTAAAACTTTAAATGTACATAGATTCATTTTTCCGAGCTGAGTTCAGGGCGTTGAAATTAGTTAGTTTCTCGACATCACCACTTTGAAAATAGGATATTTGGATGTAGTCTTCCTCCATGCAAGACCCACGTTAATGCAAGGCCCACCAAAATTCATATTTAGAGGACTGACAACCAGACAATCCTTCACCAGAGTGCCCAGCTACCACGCCACTAAACACTAACGAGGGAGTCAGGGAGTAGTCATTTCGGCAACACAATTACCGTACATTACATCTCAACTCGAGTAATTGCACTATGTGGTGTTTGGACATAGGTCATCTCATGAACGATCTAAGCTAGAATCATCTAAGGTAGCCGAATGTTGAATTCTCACACTGATTGCATCACGGTAATAGTCAGGGCAGTTCACAGGGGGGTCCACACGGTCCCATTTCCCCCGACCCGGGCTCCTAGAGGGGGCCCGGAGCCAGCAGTTTTCTCCTGGCTCCGCAAATAAAGGAAAATAAAATGTGACCATCTAAAGGTTTTTTGTATTTTTTTTGACAAAATCTTTTTTACCATTGAGATATTGGTAAAATTGTGTGCAATTACCGGAGTAGATGGTGAAACTGGGGAAAATACGGGACACGCGTGTCCCGTACGGGACATTTTGAAAAGTGCCCAAAATACGGGACATCCCGGGAAATACGGGACGTCTGGCAACCCTACTTAGTTCCTATTTATAGTAGGTATCACCAATTTTAGAACTGAAGCGAAGTGTCTGATTTGCGGCAAAGCATTTTGCCCCTTTGACATTGGGGTTACTTTACTATTTTTAGAGGGGACAACCAATCCTATAACAGAAAAACAATACTGTTGGTACCGAACGACAAATGAATAAACAATGACATTTTCAACGAGCTTCTCAAAATTTTCTACAAGCTCTTTACCAACAGGCGCTACCGCCCGGGGCAGGGGTTGACCTTCCTCAGAACTTTTCAACTGTTTATTGGTATAAAATTCTTTCCGACCAGTTTTCCATTGGGAATCACTTTCGGCGAATCCTAATGTACCAGATAATTTGATCTTCTCTAACATCTAATGATCAAGGCAGAGAGTAAGGTACAGTTGAATCACTTGGTTCAATAAACCGACGACAATAAGTGACACTGACAAACATTACCTTCGTAATCATAAAGTAATCATCTCTGATCCTTTCGGTGCTCTGGAGGTCTTGCAGTTGATGGGTCTCGTAAATTCTGATTGATTCTACAGGTATATCTTCGAAGATTCAAACAAGCTTCTAAAAGGATTGATTCTGTGTAATATTTCTTCAAAGATTTAACCAAGCTTCTAAAAGGATTGATTCTGAGGAATATTTATTTCTTTGAAGATGGAAAAAAGTTATGTAAACAGCTAGGGAAGGTACAGTAAGTACAGACTGGTTGATATTTCAAATAAAAGTTGAGATCATCTTCAACATAATTCTAATTAAATAATTTATAGCGGATTGCTGTTCTGGACTAGAGCCATTCTTTGACATCAAACAAAGATCAGACTGCTCAGAACCTGGTTCTCAAAGACGAGATATCCTGAAATCAATTTTTCAAATAGCTGATAGGTAGGTATAGATACAAAGTACCAGTATCTTCTTCAAGTACCTGTCCGTTCCGAATATTGGTGATCAGGATGGCCATACTTCTATTACATATTGTGATTAGAATGTAGGGATCTGGATCTTCTCTTGAAACTGCAATAATGAGTACATACTAGACAGTTCAGTGATAGTCCTTAATTTCTAATTCCTACTCTTTTCATTCCAGAACCATAGCGTCAATTTGACAAAACAAAACCCACTTCTCTTCAAAATACTTCAAATGAAACCATGATGGAACTCACTGAACGATAAGATGTTATCAACCATCAGTAGTTGAAGGACTCCTGCTATTATCAAATCAAAGTCTTCTTCATCAATCAAAGTAAATAAACAGTAACACGTTAACAAAAAATCACCACAAAAATTTGCAAAGAAGTGCCAAAAAAAAAGTCGCAAAATTTAAATACGCACAACCTGATAATCCTGACATAATCGATGCAAACTCGTGACTAAAACCTAACCAGAAGTCAAGACTGGTGATGGCGTAATAATCAGGTTTGATTCTATGATTTGATCAGGTTTGATTGTGTGATTGGATCATTGATCATTGCACTCAACGGATTGACTTTTACTTTGGTGAGTTTGAGGAAGTGATGAGCTCCGTGTGAGTTGCAGTCTTGTTTCAGCCTAGTGTCTTCAGTAGTTCAGTCACTTAGGGTCCATCTCCGGGATTGAATGGGGTTTGGGGATATACCATGTAGCTTTAAATTTCTTTTACTTATGTCTCTTTGATCTGCTTTGGTGATAGACTAGTTATATTACCCTGAGGCTCAACGGGTGCTATGAGTCTTTGGAGCCTAGTGTCTTTAGTAGTTCAATCTCTTAAGGTCTGTCTCCGGTATTGACATTGGTTTTGGGGAGATATCTACGATTGAAAAAGTAGTGGTGTACCTACCTGAGAGAACATCATGAGTACAGAACTGGAGAACCTGACTCCAGGAATTGTTTTTCCCCTTATATCAAATGGCGAAGAAAAAAGCTCAAATGTCTTTTTTTTAGACTTTTTTAAGAAGATGATAAAGAATAAGAAGTAAGAAGAACTATTTATAGGTAGTAGAGCAAAAATTAAGCGGTGGTCTTATTATTTATCTTACTTTCATTTAGTTTTACTTTTCTTACTTATCCGTCTTTTTGGTCTGCTTTGGTGATAAACTAGCCTCAGGCTCAAAGGGTGGACGATTGAATTGCTAGATGCAATGCAGCAATATGTAGCATACCCGGATATTCTCATTAGAGACGCCTTAGTTCTGGTCCAATCTGACATTCCCCTTATATCAAATGGCGAAGAAAAAAGCTCAAATGTCTTTTTTTAGACTTTTTTAAGAAGATGATAAAGAATAAGAAGTAAGAAGAACTATTTATAGTAGAGCAAAAATTAAGCGGTGGTCTTATTATTTATCTTACTTTCATTTAGTTTTACTTTTCTTACTTATCCGTCTTTTTGGTCTGCTTTGGTGATAAACTAGTTTAATCCCCCTCAGGCTCAAAGGGTGCTATGAGTCTTTGGACGATTGAATTCCTAGATGCAATGTAGCATACCCGGATATTCTCATTAGAGACGCCTTAGTTCTGGTCCCATCTGACATGGTCACGTACAGAGAAGAGTACTTTCTCATCTCCATAATATAAAGGCAGGTATACCTATGTGTGATAATAACATACAGAGTGTTCATTTTATATCTGTCTGTGCCATACGAAAGAAAACTGCTCTTTGGGCCTTAAATCTGACATGGTCACGTACAGAGAAGAGTACTTTCTCATCTCCATAATATAAAGGTAGGTATACCTATGTGTGATAATAACATACAGAGTGTTCATTTTATATCTGTCTGTGCCATACGAAAGAAAACTGCTCTTTGGGCCTTAAAAGAAGCATTTATATTTATTTATATAAAAGAAACATTTATAAATAAACCATTGTTATTATTATTGTTAAGTGCCCCAGACTTTCATGTCTTTTTATCTGAGAAATAAATCAATCAATTATTTGTGATACATAGTTCAATTCTCTATGGTTGTGAGTCCGAATCTGTTTTCTAAAAGGTCGTCAGAAATTTTGCTAGTTTTGCTGCTGATACTCGAAGAATTGGTGACTTTCAGGGCGACTGAGGGGGTGTTTTTTTTGCAATTTTTATGGCACACAATGTGCATAATGAAACACTCTGTATAATACTGATAGATCGTCTGATAAGCCGAGTTTATTGGTTTAAATGTCATGCACATTGCCTAGTCTAACGTGTTGCAGATACAGGATGTTCAACAAAGCATGAAACCGTCATCAGAAGATCCAATGATTTTATCCAACACATAAAGAACATTTTCAAGAAGAAATATCATTGGATTTTGGTCCCATTGAACCTTCGGGGTAACGCAGGTTCCCTGTTTCTGAGTAAGGATTTCTACAGTTCACTGAAGTCCCAACTAAATTTGTTTTCATTAGACCGGCCACTCACTATCAGGTAGACCTGACAGGTAGGCCTGAACAGTTTCGCCTGTCAGATCTACCTGATAATGAGTGGCCGGTGTGAGCTCTTAGTTAGAGAACCTACTCATAATACCGGCCACTCACACTCAGACCTAGGTCTATCAGACAGTCTGAGTGTGGGTGGCCGGTATTAAACACAGCCGCGGAACACAAGTAGGTATTCCGTAATCATTGTGACATAAAATGAGGTTGTGTTTATGTACCGGGTTGAGATGGGCAAGATTGGAAAACTAACCTTGTTTTTACATTAGCACTCCCATGCCAAACTGTAGAAACAATATCTTGTCTCAACCCAACCCGGTACATAACCACAACCTGATGCTCTTGGTGCATGATTGGCAAAATCCCCCGGGATTTGGACCAAATGAAGCGGAACTTTCTGGTACTCGGTACCACACCACAGATGATGAGGAGTAAATTCAGTCACCGTACCAAGTATACCATACGGACCGTATTGTGCCATATTGTGATATTTGTGATCTGCGTGGACTTGACAGTTAACATAACTGTTCAGCTTTACACAGTTTACACTCTTTACAGTTCTGAATGTCAGATGACAGACTATTAGACCTTCTCTCGGAACTTGGGACTTTGATAACACTCGCTACGATTTTTTCTTTCGTCCCGAAATCCAATTAAGAACATTAATATTTCTGAAGTTTGAAGTTGCGTGAATATTTATCCAGTATGAACTTTTTCAAGTCGCGTATGAATATCAAACTCCATACCCGGTGAATAATCATGGGCATGATACACCCTAGGAATGTATCACACATAGCTGACTCAAAAACCCACCGTGTATGGACAAATGAAACTGTCAGAAGACATTTGATTGTGTTCGAAATCCGCTCGACCCCGTTATCCGAAATCCGCTCAATTAGATTTTATGATAAGTCGTTCGTAGGGCGGGAATTGAACCCGCGGCCTAGCGCTTACAAACTGATTCTCAAAAGCAATAAATAGAGAAAAACAACAAATTCCATGTTTTTCTTTGACAAACTTTGCTTTATTGACTAGGTGACTTATGTACTACACTTTACACTTTGATCTTAGCCAAAAGGCCGAGAAGCGATTAGGAGGTAACATGATGTGGCCAGTAAGGATACCCATTGATGATGATAATGAGTTTGAGGAAGTGATGAGTTCCGTGTGAGTTGCAGTCTTGTTTCAGCCTAGTGTCTTCAGTAATTCGGTCTTATAGGTCTATCTCCGGGGTTTGGGGATATACCATGTAGCTTTAAATATTTAAATTTCTTTTACTTATATCTGTCTCTTTGATCTGCTTTGGTGATAGACTAGTTAAATTCCCCTGAGGCTCAACGGGTGCTATGAGTCTTTGGAGCCTAGTGTCTTCAGTAGTTCAGTCTCTTAAGGTCTGTCTCCGGGATTGACATTGGTTTTGGGGAGATATCTACGATTGAAAAAGTAGTGGTGCACCTGAGAGAACATCATGATTGGTGATTCTCATGATTTTTTTTTATTATCTCAGAAAAAACTATAAAAATTAAAAAAAATATTGAGACTAAAACGTCTACTGGTTCCATTTCATTTCTCCACTATTCCAATGCTCTCGAAGAAGAAGAAGCTAAAAATATATCTGTTTTCGTAGATATTTAGATAAATGGATGGGCAGTTTAGATCAATATCATCTGAAGCACTGAGTTTTAACGTACAAAGACATACGAAAATTTCCACAGTGAAAATTTACATATTTGAGACTCTGTAGTGTACAACCCTCTTCACAAAGAACAAAGAACTTTCTAACAAACCAAGTTACAGTTATCACACATGGCCGTGATGCTTAGCGTGTAATCAAATAAATAAATAAGTTACAGTTATAGCACGACTACTCATAATTCAATGTACACAAATACAAGAAATCCCCAATAAAAGATGAAAATTATCGCCAAGGGCAATCTCCACCATTCAATCCTCTTGACAAAGAACAAAGAACTTTCTAACAAACCAAGTTACAGTTACACGACTACTCATAATAAAGTAATTAGAATAGAAGCACTCCGAGTGTGGAGGAAGGGAAAGAATGTGTTCTGGAAACAGAATAGCAAGACTGACCGGGGAGGTGGGCTAGAGAGACGCCCACACCCCAGCAAGGTCAGTTACTTGGTGCAGAGAAAACTTTATCCACATCACACGTTTATGTAGATGTTATGAGAGCATTCGACAAAGTAAATGAAACCATAGCAAAGATATATCTTTCTTGTAGAATCTGATTTGACTCAACTACGTATATTATCGAGGTAAGTTAGGTAGTTGGCGCAGATCGAGAAAACTTTATCCACATCAAACGTTTATGTAGAGTTGTAGATGTGACGAGTTGACTATATAATCCTCACACAAAGTACCACACAGTGTACAGTTCCACACCAATTAACGTGACACTTCCAGATTATAAACATCCAAAGCAGCCTTTGTTACGTTCCAACACACAATCGCTTGACAAATGAGGCTTATCCTCACCAAAGTTTCCAAAGAAACGGACCATTAAAAACTCGTTGTTTTGGCATATTACAGCAATGCGTTTCAGGCAAAATACAGACCATTGATTAATGCAGACAACATAAGAACAATACAATTTCAAGTTGGCGATCATTTAAACCCAAGTCTCATGTTTGGACCAAATTTTAATGATCCAATGAGTCATGAACATGGGGACCAATCCAGTTCCAGCGTTTTAACATGAAATGACCCAGATTAGAAGTTTACTGCTTCGTGGATTATACTTTGGTAAATATCTCCATAGCCAGGCTGTTGTGTTTTGTTTCTTTCAGCTGTTGCACTTTCATCCTATTGTTTAGACTTGGACAAAGTAAAGTCTACTCGTATAAATATTGGTCCAAATACTCCAAATCTAATATAGGGATGACAGATACTTACACTTTTAGCATTTTTGTGGCAATATTCTGTGCTTATCTTGAGATTCTTGAGGTATGGGACTATACTTTCATATACCTTTTCCCATATTAGCTGACGTTGCGCATCCTGTTGAAGATCAGTTTGTTTGATTCTTTTGAGCATGCTTGGATACTGTTCCAACACATTTGTGTAAGCACTGAACACAAGATTCGAGAATTAACCCCATATAAGCAGATAAGCACCCACTTTGAACTTTCAGGAATCAGCCCCATATAAGCACCCACTAAAAACTTTCAGGTATTAGCTCCATTAAGAGCTTTCGGGACTCGGCCCCACACAAGCACCATGCAAATTTACAAACACCCACACTAAGAAACCTTACATTACCACCCCTTCTTGTCAGTCACCAATGTCACCACAGCTCAAATATCAGACTTGCTTCACTTTCCGATGGTGTACTACTCACTACTCAGTAAAGGCAGAAACACACTACCATCACGTCACGTGAAGTGAAAAGATGTAGTTCAAAGTTTTCCCATAAGATTTCCCTACGTCAAGTGACGTTACGTAAACTGATGGTAGTGTGGCTGTCCTGAACGAAATTACCTACAATATTATAGGAAAACTTTGAACTACATCTTTCTGACTTCACGTGACGTGTGTTTCTACCTTAATAAGTCAGGCACTCAATACTCAGTCATTGCACAAACTGGTTACCCCGGCGACCTTCACAGAGGTTTGAACATTGCAAGGTGTTTCTAATCCTAGCCAGAACTCTCGTTAATAGGAAGGGTGTGGTTGATCCATTTCCCTGTGGGGCTCTGTTTGATTGGCCAATAAATATAGCTCACCGCAACCCAGACTGGTGCCCGTTGATGCTTTTTCTTCGAAAAACCGGTCGTTTCCGAGAAAGAAAAGAATAGACAGTGGTTGTGATGTGATATGAGACGTAAGTAGTCCTTTCGTCAATGTTTGTACCCCGTTCACTATTATAAAGGCAATTTCAAGTATGGTGATTTATTTAGACTGTCGAGAGAGGACACAATTTTAACAGCTATTCATATTCAATGAGGATAAAATTACCAAAAGTACAGTCCTCTCTCTCTCTCTCTCTCTCTCTCTCTCTCTCTCTCTCTCTCTCTCTCTTTCTTGTTGAAGAAATTGCTGAAATTAATAGTGGTAAAGTGGTTTTGGTATATGGTTTGCAGCCTTTTCTTCGCTTGCATAACAGTCGGCAATTTATTGTAAATGGTCTCTTTGTGCAAGCTAATATGTCTGCATGCAGTGCATGCATTAATGCAAGCTACATAATTACATATATGTATTGGATATTGGTATTCCTATTGTTTCAGGGTGAAAGTGTTTGATCGAAGCCACATTTGTGTGACATTTCCAAACCAAATTCATGACATAACCACTTTCTTTTCAATCAGAAAAAAAGCAAATAAACAGTAACACGTTAACAAAAAATCACCAAAAAAATTTGCAAAGAAAGTGCCAAAAAAAAAGTCGCAAAATTTAAATACACACAACCTGATAATCCTGACATAATCGATGCAAACTCGTGACTAAAACCTAACCAGAAGTCAAGACTGGTGATGGCGTAATAATCAGGATAATTTGAAAAATGTCTGAATTTTCATCAGGGTCTAAACTGGCCCTAACATGACAGCAGGGTTAAATACCTACCTATCGATCTTTAATCCATTCTGGTTTCAGGCACAAGTGAAAAGGAAATCTGTCAGACATAGGTGATAAGTAGGACTTAGAATAAAACCCGATCCAAAGTCAGCTCTTTCAGATTTGTCTCTTTTGAAAAACTAGTCTATTGAAATTTGAAACACTTGTGGTAGGTAAAAGCTTGAATTTTACAGCATGCCAGTTTTTGGAGGTGATTGAATTAACCCATTCAATATCCCCTGGTCACTCTTTTGTACCCAAATCCTCAGCACTTACCCTGGCACGTCCCATCCCGAGTTTGATACACCGAGTTTTGTACCCGAGACAGAAATACCTACTTTCTGTGTCCGTGAGAAAGACATGGTATGTACTTATCTTACAGTGTTGGAAAGAATGGGGGAAACCCCTTGGACGCCCAGAAACGGCCCATTCTTTCCAACACTGTTTAAAAATCAAACAATCTGATTCCTTAGGCCAGCCACTCACTATCAGGTAGACCTGACAGACGGACCTGATCAGGTCTACCTGATAGTGAATGGCTAGCCTTAGTCCAATTGGGATTAACTGATGTGAGTTTATTATCCAAGTGAGTCCCCCGGTCCTTGCCAAATCAAGTTTAGTCACGGGAAAATCCTCAATGTGTATATTTCACTTGTTATTTGTTTCAGAATGCAGGAAATGATGCATCTGCTTCAGTAGATCAAAAGAAAAGCAAATCACCCTGATTCTTGTATATTTCACTTGTTATTTGTTTCAGAATGCAGGAAATGATGCATCTGCTTCAGTAGAACAGAAGAAAAGCAAATCACCCTGATTCTCGGATCCTAATACTAAAATCTTCAAATGTTTTACACGGTTTTACACGGAAGGTTTTACACTGAAAGGTTTTACACGGAATTGTGATTTTTTTTCCTTTTTTTTGTTTGTTTGTTACAGAACGCAAACTCTGCTTCAGTACAGGATAAGGCCGGCAAGAAATGAAGGATCCCAAAATTCCCAGTATCATCATCAATGGGTACCCTGATTCTCGGATCCTAATACTAAAATCTTCAAAGGTTTTACACGGAAGGTTTTACACTGAAAGGTTTTACACGGAATTGTGATTTTTTTTTTCCTTTTTTTTCGTTACAGAACGCAAACTCTGCTTCAGTACAGGATAAGGCCGGCAAGAAATGAAGGATCCCAAAATTCCCAGTATCATCATCAATGGGTATCCTTACTGGCCACATCATGTTACCTCCTAATCGCTTCTCGGCCTTTTGGCTAAGATCAAAGTGTAAAGTCTAGTACATAAGTCACCTAGTCAATAAAGCAAAGTTTGTCAAAGAAAAACATGGAATTTGTTGTTTTCTTTATTTATTGCTTTTGAGAATCAGTTTGTAAGCGCTAGGCCGCGGGTTCAATTCCCGCCCTACGAACGACTTATCATAAAATCCAATTGTATGATCGGATTTCGGGACGAAAGAAACAAGCAGGGTCCGTCCCTCCGGGAATTTTTTAGCCCGTATTGATTAGAGAAAATCAGTACCTACCTAATTTGTTTAATATTCAGTTTATTATCATTCTTGATTTGTTTTTTTGATTTTACTTTTATGTAATGATTTAAAATCAAGACTAGAGCCCGTTCTCCCTTTATTCCCAATATAATGTTCAAGTCACCCATCCATTTATTGGCCTTGCTCGGCGTAGCTTAACATAGATGACGCTAAAACCGGTCTTAAATGATCGACTGAAGTGTTATCTAAAACTTTCTCGCTTTGAGTTCACAGGTCGTCGCGACAAATTTCGAGATCAGAGCTCATTTATGTAAGAAAATGTGAAAAAATCCTCCAAAAACCAGTTTTTTTGGTTTTTTGGCTTTAAGGTTTTCTGGACAAAATTTGCACCACCATTTTCGTAATCACTTTCTCATCTCCATAATATAAAGGTAGGTATACCTATGTGTGATAATAACATACAGAGTGTTCATTTTATATCTGTCTGTGCCATACGAAAGAAAACTGCTCTTTGGGCCTTAAAAGAAGCATTTATATTTATTTATATAAAAGAAACATTTATAAATAAACCATTGTTATTATTATTGTTAAGTGCCCCAGACTTTCATGTCTTTTTATCTGAGAAATAAATCAATCAATTATTTGTGATACATAGTTCAATTCTCTATGGTTGTGAGTCCGAAATTCCGAATCTGTTTTCTAAAAGGTCGTCAGAAATTTTGCTAGTTTTGCTGCTGATACTCGAAGAATTGGCGACTTTCAGAGCGACTGAGGGGTGTTTTTTTTTGCAATTTTTGTGGCACACAATGTGCATAATGAAACACTCTGTATAATACTGATAGATAGTCTGATAAGCCGAGTTTATTGGTTTAAATGTCATGCACATTGCCTAGTCTAACGTGTTGCAGATACAGGATGTTTAACAAAGCATGAAACCGTCATCAGAAGATCCAATGATTTTATCCAACACATAAAGAACATTTTCAAGAAGAAATATCATTGGATTTTGGTCCCATTGAACCTTCGGGGTAACGCAGGTTCCCTGTTTCTGAGTAAGGATTTCTACAGTTCACTGAAGTCCTAACTAAATTTGTTTTCATCAGACCGGCCACTCACTATCAGGTAGACCTGACAGGTAGGCCTGAACAGTTTCGCCTGTCAGGTCTACCTGATAATGAGTGGCCGGTGTGAGCTCTTAGTTAGAGAACCTACTCATAATACCGGCTACTCACACTCAGACCTAGGTCTATCAGACAGTCTGAGTGTGGGTGGCCGACATTAGACACAGTCGCGGAACACAAGTAGGTATTCCGTAATCATTGTGACATAAAATGAGGTTGTGTTTATCTGTTTATGTACCGGGTTGAGATAGGCAAGATTGGAAAACTAACCTTGTTTTTACGTTACCACTCCCATGCCAAACTCTAGAAACAATATCCTGTCTCAACCCAACCCGGTACATAACCACAACCTGATGCTCTTGGTGCATGATTGGCAAAATCCCCCGGGATTTGGACCAAATGAAGCGGAACTTTCTGGTACTCGGTACCACACCACAGATGATTCTATTAGAAGTAAAGTCAGTCACCGTACCAAGTGTACCATATGGACCGTATTGTGCCATATTGTGATCTGCGTGGACTTGACAGTTAACATAACTGTTCAGCTTTACACAGTTTACACTCTTTACAGTTCTGAATGTCAGATAGAGAGACTATTAGACCTTCTCTCGGAACTTGGGACTTTGATAACACTCGCTACGATTTTTAGTCCGTCCTTCCTTTATTATTACTAATAATAAAAGGTATAGTGGACGGACTATTGTATTCGCTTCGGTGTCTTCTGTCGGTCGGTCTGTCTGTCAGTCAGTCAGTCAGTCAGTCTGTCCCCATAGAAGGACTAATCCAAACCTGGTCGACCTATATATCAAATTAAAGGTCTTTTTACCAGGATCACGATCATAATAATAATGGGGAAAAACTAAAATAATGATTAAAAAAAAACTGTAATTATTTAGATCCATCCACGTTTCTGAGCAAATAATAGATCCAGTGCAGGATATTTGGGCAAAGAGGAAGGTTTCATAGTGCCAGCAGTGATAGCACGTTGGACACAACAGTTCCCGGTGGAACACTAAAGTTAGGCTACATTTCGCGTGGTTGGTAACCGGATGGGTGGCCATCAGGACAATCGAATGCTGTTGGCTTTTCCTGGTGTTATTCTGCAGGTTGGGTGAGGAATTGAGGATAATATGAGGAGGCAGAGAGCTTGTTTCCGAATGTACGGTAAAGTTCCTGTCACTAAAAAACTTGGACGTTATAAAGTGACGTCAAACCTTGCAGTTATTTCAGAAGATCACTGCAGTCATCTTGTTAAAGTTCAGTTTGCGGATCAGCTGTGAGCCTTAACACATTGACTGCTTCCGGGCACTGTAGTTCACCGAAGCAAAGGTGAACAGGTCTCCAATCTGGAGAGTACCAAGTCACCACCTTCTGGTTGTCGGTGGTTGTTCACCTTTATATCGAACCCTGTGTTATTCAATCGGTATGTACCTAAGTAACAAATGAGTAAGTCAGGTTAAGTGAACTCAAGTTGATAAGAAATTAATTTAATCTAAAACTGTGATTGTCATTGGTCATCTAACCTTTATATCGAACCCTGTGTTATTCAATCGGTATGTACCTAAGTAGCCAATGACTAAGTCGGGTTAAGTGAACTCAAGTTAATGTGAAAGCTAATTGAATTCGCGCCCGGGGCGGATTTTATCCTGATGGGATATTGTTCGTTCTCGGAACGGCTGGCTTTCTCCTGTCCTGTCTTCCTTCTCTCTTCGATTTCGGGACGATAAGACCATAGCAGTTACAGTTCCCTCTGTCAATAAAAAAAGCTCTTTTTTTCTCATTTCTTTCCTTCTTTCTTCCTTTCTTTTTTCTCTTTCTTTTTGTGATACGACCCTGGCCTTTTTTTTATTTCGAGGATCCGAGGCCGAATTTTAAAAAATCGGCTGTTTACAGCAAAACAACTTAAAACAAGTGGTGTCTTGTGTATTTTATGAGTAAACATACTATTTATTAGATGAGTAGGTATATTTTTTGTTGCCATATATTTCTCGATAATTACCTCTGATACCTATTTACTTATTGCCATATAGGTATTTCTCGATAATTACCTCTGATACCTATTTACTTATAACCAGGCTTATTCGAGTCAACAAACACAAATGTATTGAGAAGAGGGAAAATGTATAGGTAGTATTTGCACGTCTTATATTCTAAATATCATAATGGCTTTTTATTTCCCTAACATGGCCACGTATAGTGAGCATTCACCCCACGTTTATTTTATTTATTATTATTATATATTATTACTAATCGCCTTAAATCATAAGAATAAAATTCGATTACAAATCGTAATTCTAGTTTATATCCATCATGCATTCAATTGGGCAGGTCAGGTAGGTAATTTTGTCAATTTTCCCTCTAGACAACAAAAACCATGTAGATTTTACCAGGCTAGACGTATTTAATTTCCCGAATAATGTATAAGTCTTGACTAATTTTCCTCAGGGTAATCAAACCCTTAAGTGAACCACAGCTGATTGCTTATATTAGCTGATTCATACTGGGCTTGGCTACTTAAGGAACTCTACTTAGGTCCAACAGGGTGTCCCTGATCTGACTACCTTACAAACCGACTTTTTTCAAAGAGGTTTGATAGAGGGAACTGTAACTGATAAGGTCTTATCGTCCCGAAATCGAAGAGAAAAGGAAGACAGGATAGGAGAAAGATAGTCGTTCCGTGAACGAACATTATCTTTTTAGCATAGAATCCTCCCCCGGTGGGAATCGAAACCACAGCCTAGCCCTTATAAAGCAGACCCTTCAAGCTAACTAGGCTGACTAAAAGAACCGACTTGACCCAAACCACTCTCAAAGGATTAGTCTGATTTTTATGAAATTTGATGCCTACACACGAAAAATAGATTTTCCTGATCCATTTTTGGGCAGACTGGACCATCAAAAGTCCCGTAGGGGCATCTACATTCTACAACGACCTGACAAAGGCATTACACCCCCAGTACATATTCTATTTCACCCAGTATTTGATACTTATTGTAACACCTAGGTATACTGTATATTATGCATTTATTTCAACAGCTATACCTACTGTATATTTTGCATTTATTTCAACAGCTATACCTACTGTATATCATTTGCCTACACAATTTCTTGCTTATTTAATTTACTTGATCCAGTCTAGATCACAAGAGATCGGATTAGTAATTTATCCAGATTACCAATTTCTTAAGCAACAAGTTTTCAGGAACTCTAGTGGAAATTGCTGAGTAGATTGCTTGGTGGATTTAACATCATTATGATTCAGTGACAATACTTGAGTGGTTGGATCACTATTTTATACTTAAGTGGTTGAATCACTTAATACTTTAGTGATTGGATTACTTCCATAGATTCCCGGTTGCAAGATTTTTCCTACATGATCATAAATTATTATAGGTGTACCTACAATTTTATTTGTTTCACTCCGCGGATTAACCAATGTTTTTCAAATTTTTACCAAGGTTTTGTCCAAATTATTCACGTCATCAAAATGCATGCCAAACACAGAAAAAAAAATGTTGTTAAAAACGAGTTGTAATGAAAATATAGTTTTTATAAAATTAAAATATGAAATTGGAGCATTGGAGGTACAAAATGTGTGAATACTTACAGCAGCTACGTAGGACACCTGTGAATGAAGAAGAAAACAGATACAAATTAGTTACCTAGATATAGCTCTATTATCTGCGCTCAACTAGGTAGGTATTAGTTATTAAACTAATTAGGCACCTATTGTTCTAAGAACAAACTTTATCTTTTTAATATACATAAGCCTAGCTAGCTTGGAGGGTAGCTAAGCTGGCATATTTTGGGGCTTCGACCATTCTGTGGGCTTAGGGCATTTCGTTCTAGAATCTTTTTTTTTTCTGCCTGGAAAATTCTGAAGAATTGTCCATACTGATGTTGGAAATATCGGACGATAATGTTGTACGATATTGTTCCATAAATGTGGACGTCTTGGGAACCTGTCGTATCACGTCCACATTTAAGAAACATCAGTGTACACTCTGTTTAAACAGACCCAAAAACTCACTAAGAAAAAACACATGGGCTCAGCCCATTGATTTGTGAAAAACTTAAAAGAACACACCAAAGGACATTAAAACTTACGCAGTTGAGCAGCTGGACGACCACCACAGCAACGACGAAGACATAGCCCATGTATTTCATGATGAGGTAGATAAGGTAAACTTTGAACTGGAGAACACAGAACTAACTGGAATGACTGACGAAACAGAAATGATGCCGTTTACAGTTGTACCAGGGATAATAAAAGTGAAAAAATCATAATAATGGGGAAAATAATAATAATGGGGAAAAACTAAAATAATGATTAAAAAAAAACTGTAATTATTTAGATCCATCCACGTTTCTGAGCA
>NW_007378480.1:0-2734 GCF_000475195.1 Diaphorina citri
CGATAAAACTGTAGCAGTTACAGTTCCCTCTATCAAACCTCATTTTACTTTCTATTACCCTTGCGTATAGGGAACCTATACAAGGTAATGAGAAAGTATTGCAATCAGTCCAAATTTTGAAAATCGGGAAATGTTCGGAAAAATTTGTTTTCCGGTCCCCTGGGTCCAAAAAAGTACTTTTTTTGTTCAAATTTTCAGCATGATCATGATTACAACACAGAAGCTACTAGTTTTAAGGACGATGGGGATACAAACATATGTAGATATGAGAATTCCCTGTCAAGGTCTCCATATGCCTAGGTGCTAACTATGTAGAATAGTGTTCATTAGAAATCTGATAACA
Source organism: Diaphorina citri (assembly GCF_000475195.1). Lineage (NCBI taxonomy): Eukaryota > Metazoa > Arthropoda > Insecta > Hemiptera > Psyllidae > Diaphorina > Diaphorina citri. The sequence goes on from NW_007378480.1 coordinate 344, forward strand.
AGGTGTAATGTTCGTGATATTAGAAATAATGATGTCACATCCTTATCAGTAGCCCAAGGTTACATCAACTCTACATACTGTAGTATGGTATCCACTTGCAAATTAAGTACATCTAATAAATCCAAGGCACTTGATGTGAACACAAAATGAACTCTACTATATGATGGTGAGGTAGAAAAAAATCTGATTGGGAACATTACTTTCCTATGCTATACTTTATTGGCTATCTTCAAGTTGTTTCCCCAAAGATAGCCTCTATGGCCTATCACTATAGGCCACTCTATCCTAGTATGCAGGAAGTCTGAATTAGAGTGTGGTAGTGCTCTGGCCTGCCAAATCATAAACACTTTGACAGTAATGAATAGGCAGTTTAAACCATGTACGTTCACTTTAATAAATACAAAAAAAAAAAAAAAACATGTAGGTAACTAGGTATCCTACCTATGTGTCAGAAATTAGTAAATTACTAGCCTTGGTAATTTAGAAGGAAAATAAAAATTGTGACATGCATTTCTTACCTGCAGTTCAGACAAGTAGGTGAACTTGTTCAGATCTTCTTGGAACCTCCGCACACTTTCCCGACACACCTCAATCTGCTGATCCTGATTTTTAATTGTTGGTGGCATCAGGCCATGAATACCCAGTTGTTGTCTTTCCCGCAGAGAGAAAGCTAATCCCTGAAACATGAAGCAATGGAAGGGTGAAAAAACACTGTATCTACCTAAGAAAAATAGGTACTGGATTTCCAATGGTATACTTAAAATACAACCAAATTTTCATTTTCATCTCTAATATTTTCAAATATAAGGGTAAGTTAACAAATTAGGTTTTTTTTTTCATCTTCAAAGTAAAAAAGGGTGCAGAAGTCACATTTGTGGAATATTGCTACCAAAGGAACTGGCACAAACAAGCAGTGACCAGTGTTATTAAAGGGTTAGGTTAAACGCAAGAAGGAGTTTTCAGAATTAGAGCAGTGATTAATGTTATTATAGGGTTAGGTTAAAAAGGAGCTTTTCTTTTCCATGGATGTGACTCCTGCATAATTACCTTAAAAAGTCCAAACCAATTCTCATTTTACCTTGTTCAATCTGGGATCTCTAATATGGTCAATGCCTTGAACCATAGAGGGACAAATGATGTCTCCCGTAGCTTCATGATAACATCTGAGATGGTCTTGAGGTAGAGCAGCAGATAGTTTGGTCAAATTGTTCAGTGCAGAACATCTTCCACTTGCACACACAGCCCTGAAAATAGTAAAAATTAGATGAATGTCTTTGTTCTTCTTCCAAATATTAAACCAGGGTTGTCCAACCTTAGGGCACCCGAGGGCCGCAAGAGACCAAGGTAGAGAGTTGGCGGGCCGCAAAAACTCAACTCACGGGGGGGGGGGGGAGGTCAGTAGAGTTTCAGCTCATTATGATATTAGGTCAGGCATTGGCGTTTGATGGTACCTAGATAGAAACTAACTATATGAAGATTTATAAGCGTAAGTACTGGATACATTTTTATAAATTTGAAAATTTTCATGGTATCAATTATTTTTTAGTATATTTACTGTTTTTCTAATTTTCGTTATTTTTAGTCGGGCCTTCGCCGGCCGCAAAAATGAGCTCGGCGGCCGGCATGCGGGCCCGCGGCTCGCGGGTTGGACAAGCCTGTATTAATACACTCCATACATCAAATCCTTTCCAATTGAGATTAGACACATTAGCTTGATCGTAATTTCCTCATTGATAAAAATTTAGTATAATGTAAAAAAAAAATGGGGGGGTCAAGTTTGGGGGGTTGAAATTGAAATATTAGTTTCGAGGCTAAAAAAATGATGTGTAAACCTCAAGACCTAGGTAATACTAAAAGGATAATTGGGATATGCCTTCAGCTCGAAGTAAGTACATCAATCAGCATTGTATGTTTCAGACCATTGTCTGCATGATGGTCGAGTTTTACCCACCATGGATTGTCTCAGGATTGAATGCAATCTGAGGTTGACCTGGCTAGAGGGAAATCCTTGTTCATCCTCAATCCCCAGTTGGTAAACACCCAGCATAAGAAAAAATCCAGTTGGTACATCAAAATTTGTAGAGAAACGGCCTAGGGCTTAGGTAACCCAGGTATAATGATTTAATGATGATTTAACAAATTTTTTCGAAAAATATTCATCTCTGATCAATAAGTAGGTATGTGAGCTGGACAGTATTTTATGAACCCCTCTAGGTTATATTATTGGTACCTATATCTTTTATCACTGTATTATCTCCATTGTCTCATTGATATATAAATATTCCGGGCAATAATCCAAGAGTAAATAGGTATATTACTTGGTTTCCTTCTGCACATAGATTTATCTCTTGTCATTGACACTTTGACAGAAAAAATAAACATGTGTTGAGT
>NW_007378480.1:5761-35375 GCF_000475195.1 Diaphorina citri
CTGATGGTCTCAGAAAAAATATGTTCATTTTTTTCATTTTATGCAAAAAGGGCAATTAATTCACAAAATAAATAGCTAGAAATCTTGTAGAAATCTTAAGATTTAATTAAAAAAATAATTACTAATTAGTTCAAAACAACATGGAGAATAAGATGTTCTTGGACATTTTTTGATAAAAATTAGGATTATTGCTTAAAATTACACTTGAAAACTTTAAAGTTAAATATCTCAGTTTGATGATTTTCATTTATTGCCCTTTTTGCACCCAGCTCCTCAATTAAATAGTCGGCTTTTAGAATATGCTACCTACAAATAAATAGGTATTATTTCTTCCTAGCCTTTTCCTAATAGGGTCAGTGTAATTAAATAGTCGGCTTTTAGAATATGCTACCTACAAATAAATAGGTATTATTTCTCCGTTTAAGGCCCTTAACCTCTACAATTTTATAGGTCGTTAGCGTTGCAAAGTAAATGTCTATAACTACTTTGAGCCGAGAATCCCACACAAACCAAATTATCCGTTTTCATACGGTTCGCGGATCTGAATCTGAAAGCCCATTCCGCGAGTAAACCTGTTTAAGATAAAAATTCGCCCCCGGGGCTGGAATCGAAGTCGCGATCTAGAGCTTACAAGGAAAAGTATGTTTATTAGATATCTACTATTTGACTAATAGTTAGGTGGGTAAACAAAACCGGCTATATGGAGTATCATGATTGGGTAATGCCAAATAGATTGTAATATTATTTACTATGAGTATTCATTATGATTAGAATTACTGTTAAATTACTATCTAGTGTATTATAGGAGTGGAATAACTTGAACTATTGTGATAACGTTCTGTTACGTGTAGATTCAAGCATGCTGGACGCTTCTAGTAATTCGATTATCACCATCATTAGATTTCCACAAACATGAATTTCTATAAATAACCTACTATCAGCTATTAGTCGTTTGAAGGTTACAACTATGAGATCGCCCGGTAACTCACTGAACTCGGCGTCCTATATCTTCCAATTCAAATCCATAGGTATCTGATCTGATTTGATGATATAATAAGGTTTGTACCAAATATCGGGTTCATCAAATTATACATACAATGAAATTGGTCCGATAGTCCATCATTAGTTTAATTGAATGAAAAACACATCATTCAGGTCAAGGAGCTAAATCTCCTGTGAAATTTAATTGATCTCATCTGTACTTGCTGTTTGTTTTCTTATATAATTATTGTACTTTTTGACAAAAATATGAATGTGGTTGTTATATGTTCATAGGTATTTGCGATCATGTTCATAGGTATTTGCGATCTTGTACATTTGCAAAGTAATTAACAGATAATTATTTGTTTTGTGGGTTAGGCACAATACAATTATACATACAATCAACACACTCGTAGGTATGTAATATGTATGCTCGAACGCTCCCAGAGTTTACGTTCTCTTGATTTTAATCACCATTGCGACGGCAAGGCGACATCACTAAACTTAACTAAACTGGTCAACTTACTGGGAACTATTCAGGTCAGGCAAAAATGAAATTTTAGCCACTCATCTTCAAACAGATATTGTACCCAGCTCCTCAGTTACACTTTTCACAACACCAGTTCCAATATTATCTCACACAACAGAAATTATTTTACTGACATACCTATAAAAATTCCAGTTGCACGCATCACAAAGACACAAGAGTCCATTACAATAAGCAGCTAGTCTGCATTGACAATGAACAAAGGTGGCAAGGATTGCTACGGATTCGAGTTTAATGTTAATAAAGGTGAGGACTCGTCAGAAATTATCAAAACCCTGAAAAACATGTGTGAAACGAAAGGTGATGCCTGCCGAATGACCCGCTATGATTCTTTCTCTGAACATCCACCAGAAGATGAATGTTGTGATGACGATGATGAAGATGAAGAGTCAGTAGAATGTGTTACCATGGTACCGGGATCTCAACGCAATCCGAAGGAAGAAGCCAAAATACGAAAACAAAAGGAAAAGGAAGCAAAGAAGAAACGAAAACAACTCGTAAAGGAATGTAAAAAGAAAGCTAAAGATATCGAAAAGGAGTATAAGAAAAAAGAAAAGGAGCGACAGAAGAAGGAAAAAGAGAGAATGAAGAAAATAAAGGAATATGAGAAGAAAAAGTTAAAACAAGAGAAACAATGTAAGAAAGAACGAGACAAGTGTGAGAAAGAGAAGGAAAAAGACAGAAAACAGAAGGAGAAAGAGAAGTTGAAGAGATTGAAGGAAAAAATGAAGATCAAATGTGAAAGTCTGAAGTATGCCCATCAAAATGAAAATGATTGTGATGATGACAACCTAGATGAATGCTGCCAGAGAGCTTCTGCTAAGATAAATAATATCAACAAAAATTCAAGTGTTTCTAGACCAAGGAGATGATAGCAAATAAATATGAACCTACATACCTACCTTCTTTTATTTCTCCTTCTACTAAACATCAAGTTATAAGGTACTTAATGAAATGTAAAATTCACTAGAAACAGGTACTGCTGTGTGATCCAATGATACTTATATTAGGGCAGTATTAGAGCAAGACATTAAGGTCTGCAAATGGTTGGACATTTCTTTCTGCCCTTTCTAAGATTTGTGTAAAATTGGAATCTTGATGGGTGATTTTCTAGGCATCAATCATGTGCTATTAGTGGCCTAGCCACACTCACACAGGCTGAAGTCAATGAGAATAAGGTAGATTGCAGATGAATGGGGAGATAAAACAAAACTATATCAATAAAGAAAAATAAGACATTAAGGTCTGCAAATGGTTGGACATTTCTTTCTGCCCTTTCTAAGATTTGTGTAAAATTGGAATCTTGATGGGTGATTTTCTGGGCATCAATCATGTGCTATTAGTGGCCTAGCCACACTCACACAGGGTGAAGTCAATGAGAATAAGGTAGATTGCAGATGAATGGGGAGGTAAAACAAAACTATATCAATAAAGAGGTGCTTTATTAAACTGTCACCATAATGGAACAACTTGTTTTAAGCTGACAAAGCACTAAAAAAATAAAGTATATCAATCAGCAAGATAAAACACCTCTCAATCAATCAGCTACTTACATAGTAAAAGTGAGGACAACATTTCATTTCCTTGTGCTTACAATAGAATGGTCTGTTAATATTGTACCTAAGTACTTACCTAACTTTTTTTTTCTTTTTAACAAAGGGACCTGATAAAAGGAGGACAGGATAGGAGAAAGTCAGGCCATCAGGATAGGATAAAGTCCACCCGGGTTAGAATCAAACCTGAGACCTAGTAGCACTTACAAGACACTGACAACCTCAGTAGTGTAGTGGTTAGCATGGTGGACTTAGAATCTGGAGGTTGGTGGTTTGAGTACAGGTCAAGTATATTCAGCAGGGAACAACATTTGCAAAGAGCAGTTATGCCTAGGAACCCTAGGCATGTATAGAAAAAGTTGAGCAATTATCTATCTGTCTAACATGAATCTAAGTAATTAACGATAAGCAGTTATGCTTAACATAATTAAAATCCCTTTTTTACAAGACACTACCTTTCAATCTAACGAGGCTGGCTGTCTCTGAATTTAACATTGACCATGGTTGGTACAGTTTTGCTAGACAATTTATTATCACAATCCTTTCATATCATCACACTTCAACAGGAATACACCAGATTTATATTGATTAATAAATCAGTTCTTGTTTAGACAACTAGAACAGAGGGGCTTTTCAGTCTTATTTGGGCAGGATAACCATGGTATATTCTATTCCACATAAGTACCTTGCTTTGATCCCATTTCTAATAAATTTCTGAGAATGTATGACCATATCTGGACATGATTCATGATGAAGAAGTTTAACATGGTAATATCAAGTGCTACTTCTATCATACTTACTTCCATTGTAAATGACGGTGTGGTTTGATTTCAACACAAGTATCTTTCTTACCAGTGAGACAGGCTTGGTATCAGCTTAATAAAGTAACTTATTGAATTAATATTAATTAATTAATAGGTAAAATTAAAAATAAAAAAAAATAATCCGTATCACGATTTGAAATGTGATTTGTTTTTGTAATTTTGTTTGTTTACTTTTTTAGATTTTTGATAAAAAAAAATTACTCATGTGAAGCGAGCCCCGCTCTCCTCTTATGAGTCAGCTCATTTATCACACTTCCCCTACCAAATCATGTGAATGGTGCCTGTACTGCGTGAAGCTAGCATCGTTTCAACTTTTCAAAAAAATTTTCAAACTTTTCTCAACTTTTTTATTATCAAAGTTTTGTGATGTGATAATGATAAGATAACAATGATATTAATTGATTAGAAATATTAGAATTGCTGATAACACGAGCTAAAGAAAATAGACCAATCACTGGGGTTGGTTTTCCTCCAGAAAAGTCGCCATGGCTCTCAGTCTTGTAAATTCCTTCAAAAATCTCCTTACAACTTCACAACCAGTATGCATGTCAGGTAAGAAGATATCTACCAGTTTCCCAACAGATCACTGAAGTTACTCACCATCAATAGTACAAGTTGGTTGCTAAGATGCTGAGCCATAGCTCTTATTTCTAAATATACAGTCTTGTATTTAACATTTTGGATTGCAGCCCAAGTGAAGATACATGAAAAATACCTATAGTCAACATGAACCTATAAACCTGGCCTTTAACAGTACCCGATTGGGAAAAGAATTTTTTTTTTTTTTCCTTTAAAGCATCATCTGAAATGTATTATTTTAATTCACAGTGAGAAATGCAGCCAAGAAAACAGGAACCTCCACAAGAAATAAGCCAATTAGGAAGAATAGTGGATTCCGATTCCCAAAAGGTTTCCGAAAGCAAGAGGGTGAGGTTGTAGAAAAAGGATCAATCTTGTACATCAGTTATGTTCAAAGGCTGGACTACCATCCCGGTCTAAATGTGAGTTTTCATCATTATAAAATTATTGTTCATGAATGCCAAAAATCAGTTTAAATAATAATAAAATATGGGTAAAAAAATAATAATAATAATAAGGTTTATTTAGTTTCTTCATATTTCTCATCGTGTTCCTATAAGTATATGTAAATACTTTTCAGGAACATTTTAGTTTCTTATATCATATCATGATTTGTTCATTTTCTTCTTCTTCCTCTACTTCATCTTGATTGTCAAATTTCAATAGTATTATGTCAAAATAATAATAATAGTAAATAAATAAATATAGGTTGAAAGAATATTTTCCAACAGCTATGACACAAATGTCCAAATCACCTTCAAAGTCAAAGGTCTGCTATTACCCTCACAAATTAACCACCAACCATTTTTCTTCTTCTATTTCAGGTTGGTTTTGGAGCTCGTGGAACATTATTTGCCATGGAGAAGGGTAAAGTCAAAATAACAGTAGAAAAATGCAATCTGAACTGGAAACACACGCTATTACCCTCACAAATTAACCACCAACCATTTTTCTTCTTCTATTTCAGGTTGGTTTTGGAGCTCGTGGAACATTATTTGCCATGGAAAAGGGTAAAGTCAAAATAACAGTAGAAAAATGCAATCTGAACTGGAAACACACCTGGGTTATTGCCAACTACAGTGGTCAGGAAGGACTTCCAATCTACAAGAAACACATTCACGTCCTGCCAGAAGAACAGCACAGCAGATTCAGACTGGTGGATGAAGTATGATGAGACTAAAGTTGGCTGTGTGATTTAGAATTTCCATTACTCCTGTGTATTGGAAAACAATTTCTATCTTAGTTTTTGCTGTTGGCCACGGCATTGGAATTGTAACTTAAGGGATGCTAGTTTGAATCCCAGTAGTAACCTGAAAATTGTGAGTATAAAATAAGCCCATTTCTGAGATTATTTTTTCTCACTTATAAGTTATAGCTGTTTTAAGTTATAAGTTATAAGGCACCTTCACAAGATGATGTGAATGAAGTATGATGAGACTAAAGTTGGCTGTGTGATTTAGAATTTCCATTACTCCTGTGTATTGGAAAACAATTTCTATCTTAGTTTTTTCTGTTGGCCACGGCATTGGAATTGTAACTTAAGGGATGCTAGTTTGAATCCCAGTAGTAACCTGAAAATTTTGAGTATAAAATAAGCCCATTTCTGAGATTATTTTTTTCACTTATAAGTTATAGCTGTTTTAAGTTATAAGGCACCTTCACAAGATGATGTGAGATGGAATTGATTTTGGCATGGAAGAATGCTGGACATCTTTTTCAGTGGTGTATGAAACTCATTAGTTTTAGTGCTTGGATGCACTTTTCCTTGTGAAAACCATTAATAAATACCAAATATAAATCAGCCAAGAGGTTGCATTGTGAATATTCATCAGTCTTTTTCCTTTTGTTTATTTTACTTAATAACACATATGTTATACAGAAAAATGGGATGATTCTAGTAGAAAAGTATGAAATACCAAATATAAATCAGCCAAGAGGTTGCATTGTGAATATTCATCAGTCTTTTTCCTTTTGTTTATTTTACTTAATAACACATATCTTATACAGAAAAATGGGATGATTCTAGTAGAAAAGTATGTTTATTAGATATCTACTATTTGACTAATAGTTAGGTGGGTAAACAAAACCGGCTATATGGAGTATCATGATTGGGTAATGCCAAATAGATTGTAATATTATTTACTATGAGTATTCATTATGATTAGAATTACTGTTAAATTACTATCTAGTCTAGTGTATTATAGGAGTGGAATAACTTGGGAAATTAAGAGGAAAAAAGCCATCTCCTCAGAAGTTATTATTCAGCTTAGGAGGTGTTAACCTTATTTATAAAAAATAAAAATGAAATTTTATTCAATTCAATTCAATTTTATTTCAACCATCTTTCTGGAAAAAAAATAGGACAAACACTCGTTCTTGCATTGTAAAATATGGAGTCTGATACTATAATTTTATGGAATATTAAATTGACTTATTTACAATCAATAAGGAAAGTAACAATAGCAATATTACCAATTCGAAAGAAGTTACTCACCATCAATAGTACAAGTTGGTTGCTAAGATGCTGAGCCATAGCTCTTATTTCTAAATATACAGTCTTGTATTTAACATTTTGGATTGCAGCCCAAGTGAAGATACATGAAAAATACCTATAGTCAACATGAACCTATAAACCTGGCCTTTAACAGTACCCGATTGGGAAAAGAATTTTTTTTTTTTTTCCTTTAAAGCATCATCTGAAATGTATTAGATAAATTTCCACATCACTGTATTAAAATGTCTCTCCTGAAAAGTAGCAAAAATCACATAGGCCGTTCTTCTTGGGAATGATTCAATTAACATTTTGGATTGCAGCCCAAGTGAAGATACATGAAAAATACCTATAGTCAACATGCATGAACCTATAAACCTGGCCTTTAATAGTACCCGATTGGGAAAAGATTTTTTTTTTTTTCCTTTAAAGCATCATCTGAAATGTAATTTTTTAATTCACAGTGAGAAATGCAGCCAAGAAAACAGGAACCTCCACAAGAAATAAGCCAATTAGGAAGAATAGTGGATTCCGATTCCCAAAAGGTTTCCGAAAGCAAGAGGGTGAGGTTGTAGAAAAAGGATCAATCTTGTACATCAGTTATGTTCAAAGGCTGGACTACCATCCCGGTCTAAATGTGAGTTTTCATCATTATAAAATTATTGTTCATGAATGCCAAAAATCAGTTTAAATAATAATAAAATATGGGTAAAAAAATAATAATAATAATAAGGTTTATTTAGTTTCTTCATATTTCTCATCGTGTTCCTATAAGTATATGTAAATACTTTTCAGGAACATTTTAGTTTCTTATATCATATCATGATTTGTTCATTTTCTTCTTCTTCCTCTACTTCATCTTGATTGTCAAATTTCAATAGTATTATGTCAAAATAATAATAATAGTAAATAAATAAATATAGGTTGAAAGAATATTTTCCAACAGCTATGACACAAATGTCCAAATCACCTTCAAAGTCAAAGGTCTGCTATTACCCTGTCATGAAATTTATCTAGGTGAAATAATCGGGGAACGATGTTTGTGACAAGCATTTAAATATGCTTAACACAATTAAAATTCCTTTAGCCCGTCCCTTATACCTTTTTTTATTACTATCGTAATAATAAAGGAAGGACGGACTAAAAACTGACCTGTAGCCATGAAATTTATCTAGGTGAAATAATCGGGGAACGATGTTTGTGACAAGCATTTAAATATGCTTAACACAATTAAAATTCCTTTTTTAGTAGGAGGGAGATAAGTGGGGGAAGGAAGAAGATGGGAAGTAGGAGCTAGAAGGGAGAGAAGAAGGAAATAGATAGAAGGAAGAGGAGGGGAATGTAAAGGCAGATGGAAAGATGGGAGGTGTGTGTTCAGGAGAGATTGAAGGGAAGGGGTGAGTTCAGGAGGGAATATTGTGGGATAAGGAATTTGGGAGGAATGTAAAGGCAGATGGAAAGATGGGAGGTGTGTGTTCAGGAGAGATTGAAGGGAAGGGGTGAGTTCAGGAGGGAATATTGTGGGAAAAGGAATTTGGGAGGAAGGAGAACAGATATAAGTGGGGAACGGAGAATATGGGAAGAAGGAGATGGGAGGGGTGTGTTCAGGAGAAATATATAAGTGGAAGGGAGGGGATATAGAGGTTGGAGGTGGAATTTGGGAGGAAGGAGAACAGATATAAGTGGGGAAGGAAGAATATGGGAAGAAGGAGATGGGAGGGGTGTGTTCAGGAGAAATATAGAAGTGGAAGGGAGGGGATATAGAGGTTGGAGGTGTGAGTTCAGGAGCGAGTAAAGTGAGGTGAGAGGTATGTTACCTACTATGATGTATTTCACTCGGAAATGATCAGAACTTACCAAAACATACCTAATGATGTTATTATAGAAGAAGATGGGAAGTTATAGGAGCTGGAAGGGAGAGAAGAAGGAAATAGATAGAAGGAAGAGGAGGGGAATGTAAAGGCAGATGGAAAGATGGGAGGTGTGTGTTCAGGAGAGATTGAAGGGAAGGGGTGAGTTCAGGAGGGAATATTGTGGGAAAAGGAATTTGGGAGGAAGGAGAACAGATATAAGTGGGGAACGGAGAATATGGGAAGAAGGAGATGGGAGGGGTGTGTTCAGGAGAAATATATAAGTGGAAGGGAGGGGATATAGAGGTTGGAGGTGTGAGTTCAGGAGCGAGTAAAGTGGGGTGAGAGGTTGTCACACGCACACACCCCAGTATTTGCGCGAAATGAAATGATTCCGTCCCAGAGTATGGGGAGCAAAAGGAGGAGAACTAACAGAAGAGGGAGGAAGAGAAGGAAGAAGGAGCAAGGGGAAATGGGAAAGAGAGGAGAGGGGGTGGTGAGGAGATGAGAAAAGACAGACGATAGAGAGGAGGGGACAAAAGGAGGGAATCCATCAAATTGGGAGGGATTTCTCTTGTATGTGGGAAGGTATGATTACAGTGAAAAGGAAGTAGGTACAGATAGAAAGAAGGGAACGAAGATTAGGGACGGAAAGAAGAGATGCATCAATAAGAGAAGAGGGGAAAGAGAAGGACATTAGGAGGGATAGAAGGAAAAGGTGCAGTAAAAGAAGAAGAGAGATAGCGAAGTACACAGGAATGATGTGGGAATATTTATTTAAGAAGGTAGAAAGAAGGCGAAGAAAAAAGAGAAAAAGAAATTTCGTGGGAGGGGAGAGAAACACTGAGAAAGGCGTCTATGGGCTAGAAAGACAACAGTGGGAAAGAGGCACTCAAACTTTGAACGAAGGGAGAGAAGAAATGAAGAAGAGATGAGGGAGATTTTAATGGATGTGAAAGAAATTAAGTGGGAGAGAATGAAGAGGTAAGTAATAAGAGGGGAGTGATGAGAAGAAGAAAGAGGAAGAGGAAAAATATGAAAAAGATGTGAAAGAAATTAAGCGGGAGAGAATGAAGAGGTAAGTAATAAGAGGGGGGGTGATGAGAAGAAGAAAGAGGAGGAGGAAAAAATATGAAAAAGTGGAGGAGGACAAGGAAGGAGTGGATGCGAATGAAGAAAAAGAAGAAGAAGAAAAAGAGGAGCAGGACAAGAAAGAAGAGGAAGATGAAGAGAGGACAATGAAGAATTTTTAAAATGGACAGAACGGCCCCCAACCCCCTTTAAAAAGGCTTAAGGTAAGAAAAAAAAAAAAAAAAAAAAAAATCGGGTCCAATGTGGTGCCTACGGCCCTAGCGGTTCAATACTCTATCAGAAATTATTGGAAAGGGAGGAAAATAGTAGAAAAAATTTTCTTCCTGTCTTGCCTTTTCACGCAAAACAAACTAGATAGGTTCAAAGTTAAAGAGAAGAGAGACTTTTTCCATGATCCAGGCAACCTAAAGACAATTCAATTTTCCTTTGGTTGTAATGACAGAACACTTGCAGTTCCAATGGTCTCCAGATCATCATCAATAAGATTCACAGGACCAGGAATTGATTCATTCACAGGAATCAACTCATTCTCTGTCACATCCACTAAGTGAAGAGGACCAGATTTTTCACCCAGTTGAAGTACCCCAATGGTGAGCGTGTGAGTCCCGGAATCTGGGTTTGGAGATCCTGGAAACAACACAAGTCGGTTGATTGACTTTTATTTAAATTTTGTAAAAGTAAAAAAATTAATTAATTAGTTTTTCAACATCACTGGAAAAAGGCTAAGGTGTTTAAGTGACGGGGTTTTACCCTTGATTCGGCGACAAGATACCCGCCTCAATCTTAACTTCACCCAACCTGCGTAGGGTCGGGAAAATACAGCAAAACGCGATTGTTCAAATGGTCCCTTTCAGATCCCAACCATATGCGTAACGTTGCTTACCTTCAGTGTTCAGTGATCCATTAAACCAAAGAAAATTAAGACCTGCCTCGGTAGCGTAGTGGTTAAGACGCTCGCCTGGTAAACAGGAGGGCGTGGGTTCGATCCCAGCGGAGGCATGGAATTTTCTTCTTTATCTGAAAATTTGACGTAAACAGGAGGGCGTGGGTTCGATCCCAGCCGAGGCATGGAATTTTATCCTCATTTATTTGAGAGTGTGATTACATAGTAATGGAGCTCTAAGGGTTAGGTGGTAGAAAACGCCTCCGGCGTTAACCTCGCCTAGTGGTTACCTTCCACTCAAGAGTCTATAATTATTATCATTACTTACCAGGCGCTAAAATCAGTCCCGACGATGTCAGGTACACCTCAGGTCAGGAGGGTTTAACCACACGCTCAGCCTTACTCAGGTTGTTACGAGCAGTTTCATTTTGAAAGTCGACCTTTTCCAGAGGGTTGTCTTTGAAGTCAGTCTTATGTTTCTTGTGGTGGACTCTCAAGTTGGACTTGAACATGAAAGCTTTACCACAAATATCACAGGGGAATGGCCTTGGCTTCGGTGCATTTGGGGCCGCAGCTGTGTCTTTCCCTGAACAATCTGAAAAGGTAAAAAGTGTTGTTTTTTTTTTCTTTTTTTTTTTTTAGAGGTTTGACAGAGGGAACTGTGTCTGCTATGTAAGGTCTTATCGTCCTGAAATCGAACAGAGGAGGACAGGACAGTTGAAAGCTAGCTCTGCATAACCTCGTGGGGAAAAAAGCCTGTAATGGTAGTTCACATCCTGGCTTGGTTCAGAAGTTGGCTGCTTCGAATGGATTTCCGTGCAGTGAACGGCATATGCTTCCTGAAATAAACGAGGTAGAAGAATTGAACTGAATAGGTATTCGGTCATCGGATTCGAAATTCTCAAAGTATTCGAAAGTATCTAGAGATCTTACAGAAAGATAGACCATAAAAGGAATATTCCTACCAAATTTCAATTTCTAGGTGTTGTTGGTTCTAGAGATAGAGCGATCAGTGTGTGAACTATGAAATGTGAACTGTGAATGGATCTCGTTCTTATAATATAAGATTTTGGAATACTACTGGTTTGATAGCATTCTTTGAGCCCTTTCTTTTGATAAAATTGGATCTTGAAAAAGTTTGTCGAGTTCAGACTTATGTGGCGTATGGTACAGGTGGGCCATTAAATGGTACGTTTTTTAGGTGGTCGAATAAATGGTACACTTATCCTATATCGTCCGTTATTAATATTTCTAATAACTTAATGAAGAGAGAAAATACTCTGAAGCATATTTAGTCAAAAGTCTCTCCCTCCGTCCTATTATATCTTGTGATGTGGTTCAATTCAGTCTTCCCCGCCCCTGCCTTGGTGAATCTTGTGATGTGGTTTTTGGCGCCAAGCCGTACTTTGTGTTGGGTATACTTTGTGATTTTGTCTGGTGTTTTTGTCCTATAAATGTCCCAGTCAATTAGTCAATGTGTGATATACCTACCAATGTCACAAACTTTGTTTGTGAGAGTTGTACCATTTGTAAAGCGATTTATTAAAGCGTAACCACTTGAAATATAGCCTCTTTAAATAATTGATCTCAAGGTAAACCTAATACCTATAGGCCGTCCTAGACCCTGTGTGTGATATACCTACCAATGTCACAAACTTTGTTTGTGAGAGTTGTACCATTTGTAAAGCGATTTATTAAAGCGTAACCACTTGAAAGATAGCCTCTTTAAATAATTGATCTCAAGGTAAACCTAATACCTATAGGCCGTCCTAGACCCTTGAAAAATGGAGTGTGCCTGAAGTACCTAGGTACATGGTTCAAATTTGAAATTTTTGACACGCGAAAATCGCAGAATTCTTGTTAAGGAATAGGAAATACCTCTGATAGCGATACCAGAAGAAGTTTACATCCTCTTAGCCACCTCGGAGATTGTTTGGAGACTTGGCCATCCACTCAATATCAAGTAGATCTGACACCTGATGGAGGTCTACCTGATAGTGAGTGGCTGGCCTTAGCCTATACAAGCATTCTCAGAGATTAACGAACACTTTAACATGAGATTACAAACTAGACTAACTAGAGGGATAAGCGGATAAGGATGGATGAGACTTTGGTACAGACTGCTTCTAACGTTAATTTCACGGACCACTTCCACCTAGTTCATTTTGAACGCTCCTCTTATTTCAATTGTAAATTCGGTTCTTATTTCTCAAATTTTTTTTTTTTTTTTTTTTTTTTTTTTGTAAAACAGAGCCTTTTTAAAACTTTTATGCATATTGCTCAGTGCCAGCTTTGAAATCAATTTCCATAATTCAATAATCTTTTTACACTAGTAATGCCGCCATTAGTCGCTACTCGATTAAAGTAACAATTCAATTGTCCTCACGAGGCTGAGTCCACCCCGAGCTCCAAGCAAAGTCGAAAAAACTTCGACCGGAAATCGAACCTCGTGCGTACAAGCCTAATGTGATACCCACTCGACCACGGAGGTTGCTTTGAATTAAATTGGCGCTTTGCCTGAATAGGTATTTATTTTCAAAAATTTTAGGCATTTATTAAGATACCCCCGTGTAGTTAAGTGAACAATAACTGTTCAGTTAAGTACCAACGTAACTGTCTCACCTGTGAGGTAAACAGCAAACCACAAGGTTCACACTTGTCCCAATGAGAGTGAGGTTCTGGCTTACCTGTGAGGTAAACAACAAGCCACAAGGTTCACACTTGCCCCAATGAGAGTGAGGTTCTGGCTTACCTGTGAGGTAAACAACAAGCCACAAGGTTCACACTTGTCCCAATGAGAGTGAGGTTCTGGCTTACCTGTGAGGTAAACAACAAGCCACAAGGTTCACACTTGTCCCAATGAGGTTCTGTCTTACCTGTGAGGTAAACAGCAAGCCACAAGGTTCACACTTGTCCCAATGAGAGTCTGCACAGTGGGCGTCAAATGTGTTCCTATGCGAGAATGTCTTGCTACAGAGGACGCAGAAATAGAAAGTTTCACCTTCAAGAGGTTCCGAGGAAACTATGTAAGTGGTGGACCCGTTGATGGTGTAGGATGACCCGTTAATGCTTTCAACTTTGACATTTGTGTTAGTATTGAAGTCTATTGTCTTTCTCAACCTGAAAAAAGAATGAATTACTGATTTTTTTCTTCTGAAGTTTGACAGAGGAAACTGTAACTACCAGGG
Organism: Diaphorina citri; assembly: GCF_000475195.1. Taxonomy (NCBI): domain Eukaryota; kingdom Metazoa; phylum Arthropoda; class Insecta; order Hemiptera; family Psyllidae; genus Diaphorina; species Diaphorina citri. Next base: position 19,750 of record NW_007378480.1, read on the forward strand.
TCTTATCGTCCCAAAATCAAAGAGGGAAGGAAGACAGGATATGGATAGGAGAAAGCCAGCCGTTCCGTGAACGAACCTTATCCCTTCAGGATAAAATCTGCCCCAGGCGGGAATCAAACCGGCGACCTAGCGCTCACAAGGCAGACACACTACCAACCAAGCTAACTGATCACTGCAAAATGTATTTCATTGGCCACACGCATGGTGTAGGATGACCCGTTAATGCTTTCAACTTTGACATTTGTGTTAGTATTGAAGTCTATTGTCTTTCTCAACCTGAAAAAAGAATAAATTACTGATTTTTTTCTTCTGAAGTTTGACAGAGGATTACTAGTGGTTCTGTGAACTGTAGACCTCACTCAGATTCTTTTGCCTAAGCTGAGACTTTGCCTAAATGGGTGACCTGACGTAATACACATGTGTATCAAAACAGAAATAAAAGTTAAAGTATCTACACGTCTTATGTAGGTACCTAAGCTGACACATTTTTTTTAAATACCTATAAACCTGTCAATTACTCTAAAGAATAAAATTGAAAAAGGGTTGATTTTGAACCTTTATTTTTAAACAATAGATTTATTTTTTTAAATAGAACAGAAGGGTATACAAGGGTCATGAATGCGTAATTTATGTATTACCATATTCAAAACGTTGAGACCAAAATTGTACCTGGTACAGCAAAAAATTGATACCTTAAACCTTAAATAATTATAATATTTTTTAACGCCATATACCACCCGAGATAAACTATATAGCGTAATAATATTAATAATAATGAGAAAATAGTGCTGCATATAGGTAATTCCTAACTAGTGCACAGTAGTACCTTCATAACTGAAGATAAGTAATAAACAGAATAAAATTGAAAAAGGGTTGATTTTGAACCTTTATTTTTAAACAATAGATTTAGGTATCAAGAATTGGGATTATTTTTTTAGATAGAACAGAAGGCGGTATACAAGGGTCATAAATGCGTAATTTATGTATTACCATGTTCAAAACGTTGAGACCAAAATTGGACCTCGTACAGTAAAAAATTGATACCTTAAACATTAAATAATTATAATATTTTTTAACGCCATATACCACCCGAGATAAACTATATAGCGTAATAATATTAATAATAATGAGAAAATAGTGCTGCATATAGATAATTCCTAACTAGTGCACAGTAGTACCTTCATAACTGAAGATAAGTAATAAAATAGAAAAATAAACCGTGTAAAAATATGTAAATCAAAATAAAAAATATACAAAATACATGAAAGACGTAAAATATAATAAAAAGAGAGTTCTTAATATACAATGGGTAAAAATATTATGGTCATAATAATTATGTACCCCCTAGATAAAATAATAAAATAAATAACGAGTATACATAAAGTCTCAGAGAAAAATGCGAGTTCTTTAAAGATTAATACAAACGGGAACGAAAATTTTTTATGGAATGACAAAGTAACACTCTGTACCCGTAAAAAGAAACGGAAATTTATCACTAGAAGCTTTCCTTTGTATATTTTTACCCTTTAATTACGAGTGTGGGTGTCCTATCTGATACTCACTCACTAAATAAGAAATTTGTCTTGGAGTCTTGATTTGGTCAATGAAAAATGTCAAAATTGGTTAATGAAAAATGTAAAAATTTTAAAATTTCTGTAATCTTGAGAACCCCATTTTAGAATCTGAATTTATTGTCTTTGCAATTTCGTTTGGATCATTTTCACCAAACCAAATGTTAACCCATCTCAGTTATGCTTCCAGCTGGTTTATAGTAAAGTACTATTATCTGTTACTGGAATCATGTGAAGTACGGATGATCAACGTGCAGCAATTTCTTGTTCAATGATATCAAATGAGAGTGAGGTTCTGTCTTACCTGTGAGGTAAACAGCAAGCCACAAGGTTCACACTTGTCCCAATGAGAGTCTGCACAGTGGGCGTCAAATGTGTTCCTATGCGAGAATGTCTTGCTACAGAGGACGCAGAAATAGAAAGTTTCACCTTCAAGAGGTTCCGAGGAAACTATGTAAGTGGTGGACCCGTTGATGGTGTAGGAATGATATCACAGTGTTACAGAAGTCAAATCCGTCCATGGAAATGAAATCTGCTATGATCACATTCACTCCTGAAATACGAAGAAAATGGAATTAATTATTTACCCTTTTTGGCTATTTCTTATTTATGTCTACTTCCATTTTTCATTTTCGAAATGCTACTTGGTAGTTCAATGAACTGGTTACTAGTTATTCTAAAGATCTAAAGGGATGCTATACATAGTTATTCAAAAGGGATCAAGCTCAAATAAAATTATTAAAACACTTGAGCTGCTAAAAATACTTGCCAAATTTAATCAAAATCGCCCCCGAAGGTCCGATCGGCCCAAAATCTATTGAGAAAATTTCGATTTGAAGTACATACTAGGTATGTAAAAAAAATTAATATATCTCACTCACCTTGTTCTCCCGGTTCTTTTTGAGCAATCCAATTCTTCATCACATCATTACAAGGACGAGCGCACTTGTTGAACAAATTGGAGAAAATGTTCTTTGTCACAAATTTGGTGTCTGGTGTCATAAGGCACTGTGTGACGAAGCCAAAATATTGGCCCCTCTGACTTAGGACTCGGTCGCAGTACTCTATCAGTTTGGAGACAGAGGTGGTGTCAGGCCAAAATGTGGGCCATAGAGAACCAGACCAGAGCCGTTTGCCTTTGTCCACGTGAAATATGATGTCATTTCTGTATACAACTATTACCTGCGAGGAAAAAAAATTACAATCATAAAATCAATGTTCTACTGAGAAAGCTACTTATTTGTTCCTTCCAAGTCTACTGAGTGCATAACATACGTATACATTTACATTCCGTGTCCTCTTTCCTCTCATCAGATCTTTCCCCTCCAGAAGGTGGAGACGTAGATTGCTTTCTCATTTGCCTCTAGAAGATTTCCTTGAGTCTACTGAGTTAGAGTCATAAAAAAGGGAAAATATTGGCCCCTCTGACTTAGGACTCGGTCGCAGTACTCTATCAGTTTGGAGACAGAGGTGGTGTCAGGCCAAAATGTGGGCCATAGGGAACCAGACCAGAGCCGTTTGCCTTTGTCCACGTGAAATATGATGTCATTTCTGTATACAACTATTACCTGTGGGGAAAAAAAAATTACAATCATAAAATCAATGTTCTACTGAGAAAGCTACTCATTTGTTCCTTCCAAGTCTACTGAGTGCATAACATATGTATACATTTACATTCCGTGTCCTCTTCCCTCTCATCAGATCTTTCCCCTCCAGAAAGTGGAGACGTAGATTGCTTTCTCATTCGCCTCTAGAAGATTTCCTTGAGTCTACCGAGTTGGAGTCATAAAAAAGGAAACTATGTACCTCACTCCCGTATTTTTATTTTATTATTATTATTATTATTTTTTTTTTTTTCGAGTTTCAAATACATCTCACTCGGGTTTTATTTCACTCACTTGATATCCATGTGACCACATCCACTTCAAGCTAACCCTGGTCACGGGGTTTGGCTGGACACAAAGTTTAGATCCAAACACATCCGCTATGATTTGAATCATTTGCACATGTGCTTCTTTGGAGAATTTGTAGAAGTGCTGAAAGTCAATCACAATGCACTCGGATGGATGATTATATTGTTCTATATACATACAACCCATGGACCTAGTAGAGCAGTTGGCAAAAGTGTTAGATTCCAATACTGTAGGGTGGCTTCTACCTTGCCTACAGTATTGAATGGATTTTATCAAGTACCTGCCTACTTGTTTTGATTGACCTAATATTTTTGACAGACCAAAAATTAACCTTTTCATAATAATTATGTACCCCCTAGATAAAATAATAAAATAAATAACGAGTATACATAAAGTCTCAGAGAAAAATGCGAGTTCTTTAAAGACTAATACAAACGGGAACGAAAACTTTTTATGGAATGACAAAGTAACACTCTGTACCCGTAAAAAGAAACGGAAATTTATCACTAGAAGCTTTCCTTTGTATATTTTTACCCTTTAATTACGAGTGTGGGTGTCCTATCTGATACTCACTCACTAAATAAGAAATTTGTCTTGGAGTCTTGATTTGGTCAATGAAAAATGTCAAAATTGGTTAATTAAAAATTTAAAAATTCTAAAATTTCTGTAATCTTGAAAACCCCATTTCAGAATCTGAATTTATTGCCTTTGCAATTTCGTTTGGATCATTTTCACCAAACCAAATGTTAACCCATCTCAGTTATGCTTCCAGCTGGTTTATAGTAAAGTACTATTATCTGTTACTGGAATCATGTGAAGTACGGATGATCAACGTGCAGCAATTTCTTGTTCAATGATATCACAGTGTTACAGAAGTCAAATCCGTCCATGGAAATGAAATCTGCTATGATCACATTCACTCCTGAAATACGAAGAAAATTGAATTAATTATTTACCCTTTTTGGTTATTTCTTATTTATGTCTACTTCCATTTTTCATTTTCGAAATACTACTTGGTAGTTCAATGAACTGGTTACTAGTTATTCTAAAGGGATGCTACATAGTTATTCAAAAGGGATCAAGCTCAAATAAAAACCTTTTTTGATAATATTTTGGAGTGTGAAGTAGGTACTTCAAGACCTGTTGCCAGCTACATGGAAGTATTAAATTGTGTCCACCTACATGAGACTTAAAAGAACATAAATATGAATAAAACATACCAGCATCACTTGGGCATTTTGTTCTGCAGTGACAAATATTCTGTTGAGAAGGTTAGTAAGGAATACTTCTGTTTTAGAGCTGATGTCTCTGAATTCATTGAGTAAATCCAATTTATACACACACTCTTCACAAATGAGTTTGGGCAATTTGTCCTCCATCTGTACCTGTAAATCATGTTCAATTATGACAACTTTTATTTCAATTATTCTTCCCCTTCCTTTTCCCCATGGAACTTTAATATAAAAATAATATGTAAATAAGAGAAAGGCAAAGTTGAACCTCTATGTTCAAGTATGGCTTGGTATCTGGTTAAATTTCACCTCTAAGTACCTAGGTTCTTTGCAGGAGGTGCCTGCCTCTCTCTCTCTCTTGGGTCAGAATCTGGCAATTAATATCAATATTGTTGTCATGTTCAAAGAAAATATTTGAGTAGAATAAACTTAAAGAGAAGAGTTTAATCTAGAATTTATTACCTTAATGGGTAAACACTCATTGATTTTCTTGTAGATAGCTCTGTTAGATCCATCACCTTCAAAAATATTCAGAGCAAGAAGTATGTTGGTTTTGTTGGCACAAACCCTACACAGTTCATTGAACTCTTGCAGTTCTTCCGTGAGACTTGTCATGGTGACAATGGCTGAAATGAAAGTAAAAATTACGGTTAGCAAGATAAGATGGTACATACTTGATACTTGATAAGAACTTTAATGTCATGACCATAGACATTACAATACTTAAGTCAGAGCCAACACAGTTCAGCCTGACTTTCTTGCATTGAAGGAGTGGTTTTATGTAATAGAAGAATAGAATAATTCTTTATTTGTATTGTTATGTATACAATTTGGAGTTTGACAACAAATCAAAAAAAAGTGAACAGATAACATTTCATAATTACCTACCTTCATAATTAATCACCTTTTCATTTTTTTTTTTTTTCCCTTAACATAATACCTATGTAATTGCTGAGGTACCTACAAACCCAATATCCCTCTTAATAAAATAACAATGTAAAACTACTTACTGCAGTAGGTACCAAGTTTGTTTTTTTTTTTTTTTTTTTTTCTTTCATGTGTGCATTGAAATAAATTAATACCTCAATATACCTCATATCTCTATTTCTGCTTTATTTGTATGTATTTGAGTTCTAATTTTCCCACTTTGTCCTATTTCTCATTTTGTCCCTAAAATCTTTTAGCTTTCTTCTTCTTATTGTACGTTGGTGAAACTGAATTTTCTCCCTTGTCTGTGCTAACTGGTGATGGTTTGATACTGTGTTCTTCATACAACTCCCCGTCCACGTACAGTTTATCAGCCTTGAGTACTGCATGTTTTCCAGCCGCCCTCATTTCTTTCATCAGTGGAATCAGCTGCTTTCTTCTTTCCAGTACATTTTTAGAGAATTCTTCGCACACTGCCATTTTGGTACCAGCTAGTTTGTTACAATTTGACATAATTTCCCATTTTCTTTTAACTGTGCTTAGTCCAATGATTACGGCCCGCGATTTGTTTTTGTTTTTCTTTCCCATTCTTTTCATGAAGTTTACGTCTGATGGCTCCAGGGTACATTTTAACTTCTCAACCACCAAAGCAGACACCTTTGTTTGTAAATCCTTAGGTTCCTCTGACTCGTCCTCATCAATTCCAAAAATGACAAGATTGTTCTGCTTCTTCTCGTCTTCCAGCTGGGTGATCTTACCTTCAAGTTCAATTATCTTTTTAGTTTTCTCTTCGTTTTTCTTCTTCAAATCGACAATCTCTTGCTCTAGTTTATTCAGTTTTGCTATAGCCTTTTTATGCAAATCATCATTTTGTTTTTCTAGGCCCTTCAACATTTCCATGACTTCCGCCAAAGACATTTCTTCTTGAGCTAGATTTTCGAGTGGCTAGAATAGCTAGATTTAGTAAAAAGTCGATCTGGCAACGCGCAAAACAACAGAAAGTTGAAAAGTGAACGCCCTCAACAAGTGTCCGTAATAGTCCGTATAAACTCGTGTACCTTAGATTCTACGATCGGCTAAAACTTAAATTTGATTGGTTTTTAGTAGGCGCTAATTTAAATACCACGTGCGTTTTGATCAGTTATTGTAAACAATAATTGGGGGACGCACTATCAGTCACTAGGTGCAAGGTTATCTGAATGATATTTGTCACGGGATTTGATTATAAAACTTATGATGAAAAAACGAACAACGGGTCAGCCATTACTTATCAATTGGAATCAGAGTATCGTAATTTAAATCTTGTTTCCTTAATATCTCGCTAAATACTTCACTTTTTACAAAACTAATTGTATCCACCTAAAGCTCAGATGATACTTTTTAAGTTAATTCACTTTATTTTTTATTTAATTGATGAAAAAATAACAAAATCACTTAAAAACTGAGGAGGTATAAATTTAGGTAGCAAAGTAAAACGGCGGTTTTATGTAATGTTCCATATTGCCTTCATTGAGGTCTATGAAGGGATCAAAGATTTCTACCACCACCTCCTCAGACACTAGAATAAAGTGTTGGACTCACCAACATGTGAGGTTCTTGGGGAGGTCTGACCAGCACAGCCCTTGCATCTCTGGTAGACCTTTAGAGTAGGTATCGATAGGCTTTGTTGGTTTCTCCCACCCTACTAGAATAGGAAAAGGAAACCCTGTGCTAACTGGATGGAAGCCCAGTCCTATTGTTCACACAATGGGCCCATTTTTACGAGTGAGGTCTACTAACTGTTCATTTTATTGAACTAGTTGTGGGTAGGATATTGGACACCTATGAAAAATCTTAAAATGAAAAATACTTACCTCTTGTGTTTCAGAATAAAAATAGGTAGTAGACAAAGGGGACTACACAGGATGAACCATACAATTTGAGATTTTTGTTGAAATCGAATGCGGAGTTCTCCTCAATTAGGGATAAAACAGATAAGATACGATTATCACCAAAGACCAAAAATTTATTCATGGAAAAAGTGCACAAGTCCACAAAATAGACAATAGATAGGCAAAAAATTAAAGCAGGCAAAAATGCGTAAAATACTAAATACATCGTTATTACATCGACCACATAGATCCTCCACTGTTGACTGCATGAATGCAGAAAAATGCATTTTGTGATGAGTCGACTCATTCTACACTTTCGTGACATTCGTCTTGTAAACGCGTCTTTTTGGGCGGTTTCTTTTGAAATTGACAGAGGAAACTGTAACTACCAGGGTCTTATCGTCCCAAAATCAAAGAGGGAAGGAAGACAGGATATGGATAGGAGAAAGCCAGCCGTTCCGTGAACGAACCTTATCCCTTCAGGATAAAATCTGCCCCAGGCGGGAATCAAACCGGCGACCTAGCGCTCACAAGGCAGACGCACTACCAACCAAGCTAACTGATCACTGCAAAATGTATTTCATTGGCCACACGGACGAACTTTAGGGGCCTCCACAAAGGCACACACTTTTATATTCAGGCTCAGCAGGGTAAAAAGGTCTCATACGGGTGAACAACCTATTGACCACAGAGGTAGAACAAAGGTTCTGTGTGAAAGGTTCTGATTTTATCTTCAAAGAAAGTAAAATACTTGTAAGCAGAGAGCAGAGTATTCAGATTGGAAAAAAAAAACTTACTGGGTGTTGTCAATTGTTGGGTTCACATCATTAAGCTGATTTCCTCCCATACTGGATGGCTCATGTAACTTGTCCTCACTGTTCAGAACTTCATTCATATTGATTGGTACCAAGCTAGGACATGAGAAGGTTCTGTGTGAAAGGTTCTGATTTTATCTTCAAAGAAAGTAAAATACTTGTAAGCAGAGAGCAGAGTATTCAGATTGGAAAAAAACTTACTGGGTGTTGTCAATTGTTGGGTTCACATCATTAAGCTGATTTCCTCCCATACTGGATGGCTCATGTAACTTGTTCTCACTGTTCAGAACTTCATTCATATTGATTGGTACCAAGCTAGGACATGAAGGACCTGGGCCCTGAAAACAAAAAGATTAATCAAATTATATTGTTCTATATACATACAACCCATGGACCTAGTAGAGCAGTTGGCAAAAGTGTTAGATTCCAATACTGTAGGGTGGCTTCTATCTTGTCTACAGTATTGAATGGATTTTATCAAGTACCAGCCTACTTGTTTTGATTGACCTAATATTTTTGACAGACCAAAAATTAACCTTTTTCGGATGGATGTTGGTTTAGAAAGACATTTATTTCTTCTAGTCTGCTTCTCACTTTGTCAGCAAACATGGCGTGTACAAAATAGAAAGAAGAGTCCCCAGGCTTGGTTGATATCCGAAGATCCAAATATCTGAAAATAATTAATACATTTAAAATTTAGAAATAAATAAAAATAAAGGGGGAACCTTTTTTGATAATATTTTGGAGTGTGAAGTAGGTACTTCAAGACCTGTTGCCAGCTACATGGAAGTATTAAATTGTGTCCACCTACTTACATGAGTCTTAAAAGAACATAAATATGAATAAAACATACCAGCATCGCTTGGGCATTTTGTTCTGCAGTGACAAATATTCTGTTGAGAAGGTTAGTAAGGAATACTTCCGTTTTAGAGCTGATGTCTCTGAATTCATTGAGTAAATCCAATTTATACACACACTCTTCACAAATGAGTTTGGGCAATTTGTCCTCCATCTGTACCTGTAAATCATGTTCAATTATGACAACTTTTATTTCAATTATTCTTCCCCTTCCTTTTCCCCGTGGAACTTTAATATAAAAATAATATGTAGGTAAATAAGTCAAAGGCAAAGTTGAACCTCTATGTTCAAGTATGGCTTGGTATCTGGTCAAATTTCACCTCTAAGTAGGTACCTAGGTTCTTTGCAGGAGGTGCCTCTCTCTCTCTTAGGTCAGAATCTGGTGATCAATATCAATATTGTTGTCATGTTCAAGGAAAATATTTGAGTAGAATAGACTTAAAGTGAAGAGTTTAATCTAGAATTTATTACCTTAATGGGTAAACACTCATTGATTTTCTTGTAGATAGCTCTGTTGGATCCATCACCTTCAAAAATATTCAGAGCAAGAAGTATGTTGGTTTTGTTTCGGATGGATGTTGGTTTAGAAAGACATTTATTTCTTCTAGTCTGCTTCTCACTTTGTCAGCAAACATGGCGTGTACAAAATAGAAAGATGAGTCCCCAGGCTTGGTTGATATCCGAAGATCCAAATATCTGGAAATAATGAATACATAATACATTTAAAATTTAGAAATAAATAAAAATAAAGGGGGATTGTCTGGAAATTCATGTTCTACAGATACTGGATATTTGAGGGTGTATTTAGCCTTAAAAGGACAACTAAGGAGCAGGATTAAATTCCAGTGATAAAGGTGGTTAGCATGAAGGACCTTAACTGTTCAAAGGTTGCAACCTCCTCACTTTGAAAAAAAAAAAATAAAAAAAAATAATAATAATAATAAAAATAAATTTCACTTCAACTTAAAAAAAGAATAAAAGGTTCAACATCAGAACTAATTTAATACAAATGGAAGTAAGTAGTTCACTAACCTTACACCCATATTAAGCTGTTCAGTGATATTTGAGTGCTGGGTTACACTCCAGTTGAAAACAACTCTTTTCACAAGTGGGCCAAAAACTTTGTCCAAAAATCTGACTTGCTTTGATGCATCTGGGGCAATGCCTGAGGATTTTTTTATGGCATAGGTCATAGTGTCATGGCTGCCTGAAATATTTGCAATAATAATAATATATTAGAGATTTTATTTTTATAGATGGAGGGACAATATTCTTTTTAATTTTGTTCCCTTATACCAGGTCAACAAGGTTTATTGATTTGAGAGGACCAGGGGAGAAAACCATAGTAGGCTTTTAATGAATGAGTCAATGTCATATTGTCTACAAAAAAGTCACTTTGACTTTATTTTTATAGATGGAGGGACAATATTCTTTTTAATTTTGTTCCTTTATACCAGGTCAACAAGGTTTATTGATTTGAGAGGACCAGGGAAGAAAACCATAGTAGGCTTTTAATGAATGAGTCAATGTCATATTGTCTACAAAAAAAGTCACTTTGACTTGCCTGGACAGCAAAAAAAGTATGGGAAATTAAGAATATTTACCTGGTATTGCCAAATAAATGATGGGAAAGGAATGCAGAGAAACTGGTAGATCCCTCATCCAATGTTCATTTGACATTTTCTTGGATCTGAAAATTAATTGAAATGGGATACAAATTAATTTTTTATTAACTAAATAGGAAGCTCCTTAGACATCTGATGCTGATAGGGGAGAGTAATAATTGCTTCTTTATCTTTTTCTCTCTTCCTCACAAAATTTCAGAGGAGTAGGATAACAACTAGGGCTGCCACTGCACATAGAAAGACCATTTTTGGTGTTTTTCTTTGGGTTAGTAAAAAAAACACACACACACAGACAAAAGGACTTAATGGCAAGAAAATAAATTGGTGCTGGATTGAGCAATCTAACAGGTTGATTTTACTGGGTTTAAAATTGGCTAGTGAAATCATTTAATTCAATTGGTTTAAATATATCAACAAGTTTTAGGTGACCTGGTTCATTATTGGAGTAAAAAAAAAAAAAAGGACATGAGCACTGAAATTAATGTTTCAGAAATAAATTGGTGCTGGATTGAGCAATCTAACAGGTTGATTTTACTGGGTTTAAAATTGGCTAGTGAAATCATTTAATTCAATTGGTTCAAATATATCAACAAGTTTTAGGTGACCTGGTTCATTATTGGAGTAAAAAAAAAGACATGAGCACTGAAATTAATGTTTCATTTCATTAGGAAATTATTCTTCTGAAACAACAAAAGACATAGGAGTACCAAGTACTTACCTATACTCTATACTGAGCTTATCCTTCAGCAAATCTCTTCAATATCTTGTGATGTAAAGTACAGGCTGAGTAATGGTACTGAAATGTCGCTGATCGAACGAAGCGAGTTTTGCGATCGCATCGATCGATACTCATGAAATTTACGATTTTACGTTTTCCCTTTTAAATTTTAAAAAGCAGATTTTTTAAACTATCATTAGTGTTGATTTTTTTTTCTTCTTGTAACTGCGTAATGGTACTTGAAATGTTAACAGTACTGACCATCTATGTGTATGATGTTTCACATACAGTGTCGGGATTTCACACCTGAGACTCCTAAGCACTAATTTAAATAATGTATAGCCTTCTGCATCAAAATTAGCTATGTTACCTTGGAAAATGACAATGGGTAGGGTAATAACTATTAGGTTGGGCTATGGGACTGGCAAAATCTATTATAAAGTTGCCTTTATTATTTTCAGAGTGTTCAGTAGTTGTCCTTATAAGTAAATAGCTCTTGTTAATCCCACCCAAAGAGGAAAGGACCCAGATGTAAGAACAACTAAACCAGTAACAGCATTGATGGACTAGGGCTAGGCACTGAATATCTATTTACCTAATGTACCTATTTTAATGGTGGGCATAAATGAAAGAAAAAAATATAGGTATCTACCTAATAAGAATATTTATTACTAGTGTTTCTGTGAACTGTAGACCTCACTCAGATTCTTTTGCCTAAGCTGAGACTTTGCCTAAATGGGTGACCTGACGTAATACAAAACCCAATGGATGCAGCGTCAGGTTGCTTTATTATTATAAATAAAATAGTAATAATTTATTAAATATTTAACAAAGACTTTAATAATATACAGAAAAAAAAGAAATGCATAGCAAGATAAAATAATGATAAATCAAGTCAAAGTCACACACCACACGCCATGATCATGGTTACTAGCTACTGTAATATACAAAAATAGTCATATTTCTTGTATAAAAATAATATTGTGAGGTACCACCCAGCGATAAATAACATTGATTAAAAATAACATTTTAAAATTAGCACTTGGTGAATAACTAGTAGATATTTTGTAATAATCAAAAACTGTGATGAAAAGTGATTATGATAACACTAGAATTGAAAGGGTATCTAAGTATTTTTCGAAGGTTTTTCCTGGATTTTAAATAATCTAGGAAATGGTTGTAATGGAAGTTATTGTAAGGGGTGTTATTCAGGGTGAGATTTCACAAAGTGAATAAAGTAAAGAGGGGTCATGGCAGTTACTTTTGAAATACTTTTTTGAAGTTATTTAGAGGAAAACATTGCTTGAAAGGCCAATGAAATGGAGTTGCTAAAGAAAATCGCGAACGAACTTCAATAAAGGAAAAAAATGGCCAAACTTGCAATATTTTCCTGCAATATTACGTCAATACTCAAGAGGACTATTTCACACTGTTGTTTCTTACAAATATCACAAAGAGTAGGTGGCTGGTGTAAAAATCTGCTAGATAAAAACCACTAGTTAGTTACTGTTTTCAAAGGACGGATATTTTGATCAAAATTGAAGTGCTGTGAAACTATTGAGGAGGGGACTAAATACTCCAAAATTAAATGAGGTAAATTGATTTCAAAATAGTAAAACAAAATAAAACAGGTAAGTTCACACAAATATTGAAAGGGAATGTAAGAAGGGTAAAAACAACCAAACGTAAAAGCTCCTTCTAACATGGGAATTAGCCTAAGGAATATGTGCAAAAAATTCTGTTAAATTATGTTAGAAGGGTAAAAACAACCAAACGTAAAAGCTCCTTCTAACATGGGAATTAGCCTAAGGAATATGTGCAAAAAATTCTGTTAAATTATGTATTGCACGGCTTCTATGCCACTGGATAAAAATAAAATAGTGGATGCTAAAATGGATGGCTACCACTAGGCGAGGTTGATAACCAGGTTAATGCCTGAGGCATTTACTACCTTTGAAATTTTCAGAGCTCCATTATGTGTATTAGGCACTCACATCAATGAAAATGAAATTTCTCATTTCGGTTGAGATTACTTGAGATGCAACCTGATCTGATTACAAGACAAGTGACACAACCGAATCACCATAACCCACACCATTTGAAATGAAACACAGAATTATTTCAAGTAATAAATATAAAATATAATGAACATTTTAAAATCATATTTGTAAGTAAACAAATTAACTTTCGAAAAAGTTGCTAACAATGCCTGCTAGTAGTTGATGGGTAAACGTGACGCCTAAAAAGAATTTCCAACACTTGAAAATTGGAACGACCGGGTCGATTTTTCTGAACATTTTTCATTCAAAACGTTAGGGTTTCTGTGCATTATTCGATCTTTCACGCATTTTGTAATCGCAGATTTAAACTAACTAAAAGTAAGAGAAAGGAAAAATATTTCAGAAGGCAAGAGAGTATTGTTAACTTAATAAATAAATAAACTCTTGACTTTTAGTTTTACAATTTTAATATATTTTATCTATACGCGTATTTCGGGTGTCACCCCATTCTCAAGATGATATTTCAAATATCATCTTGAGAATGGGGTAACACGCGAAAACTAAAAGTCAAGAGTTTTTTATTTATTAAGTTATTGAAAGATTTACCAAGTTTTATTTTGGCCTTATTATAAGTATAAAAGGTACCTTTACACTGGGGCAACCTAACCTAGCAACAGGCAACAGCGACCTGCGGCGGATTGCTTGTTGCTGGTTGCCTGTTGCTAGGGGACTCTAGGCAACCATGCCGCATGCGGCGAAGTCATTTACACTGAAGCAACAACGCTACTCAAAATTTCCAAATTTTGATGGCAATAATCGCAAAGTTCTGCCATTTCGGCGATTCAGTAAAGCCAAAAACTTCTAATGAGAGAATAAAGCCCTTTTTCCTTTTCCTAACTGGTCGCTGGCGCGTGTGTCTACGTTAAAACTTGAAAAGTTCTATCATTTGAAATGGTCTACACTTCGAGAACTGCAACCTGTACGCACTGATAAGAATTCTACCCGATACCGTTCTACGTGTTGTCCAACCTTCCAATAAAACCACTTATTTATTTATGAAACTACATTTAATAAATAAATAAATAAATTATATTATTAAACTAAATGTTTTACAAAATAATTCATTCAGTTTCAAAAATATAATATCTATTTTATAAATAATCTTTGTGTGTAGGTAGTAGTATTTATATAAAAAACTACTACCTACACACAAAGATCAGTTAATTGTTTGTTGTGGTTGTTGTTGTTGTTGTTGGTTTTTTTTTTTTTTTTTTTTTTTTTTTTTTTTTTTTTTGTGCTCTTTATATGTCCTAAATTTGTACGAGTAATAATCCAAGAGTTTTTCACACAGTATATCTTGTATACGTGGAACGGATAAGTATGTAATCACAATCACATAGTAATTAGGTGTAACATATCCCACTTGCACTACAAAGTATTTCCATGTTCATATGGACGCAGACGTTTGTAAACGAGGTGTCATTTAGTATAGTATATATTGACTAAGATCACGGTGTTTCATCGAAATCGATTTAAATGATCGCAACGAAAATCTACAATAACGTCGCATATAAGAGAAAATATTATTGTTTAGGACATGTGCGGGATAAATAAGGGACATTTTTGATTGTGAATATAACAACATTTATCGTCAAGGGCCGATACGTGCGATATATGTGCATTTGTAGGATTGAATTTAATTTTTCAATGATTTTGGCTGTTGTCTATGAGAACAAGATTCATATGGTTGAAATGTGACCTCGTTGTATCCTTCGTTGAGCCGTTGTCGTGGACGTCGTAGATCTCGCCGTAACGGCCGCGGCGTACGCCGCAACGGAATATATGGTGTTAAACGCCGCAACGAGAAACACACAACGATCCACCTCTAACGAGATGCGGCGTTCCGCGAAAGCGTAGTATTGGTTAGTCTTTACCTATCTTAACCGGACAACGGAACTCAAACGGTCACGACTCCTTACCAGCTAAACCTTGAAAAATGTTTCACGTATTTTACAATAAATATTAAAAGCATAACAAAAAGTGTAAATATAACCAATATAATTAGTAGGTCTAAAAGGTTATTGTTTAATTGTTTT
>NW_007378480.1:35566-52530 GCF_000475195.1 Diaphorina citri
CTTTTAATGTTTCCTAATATGTAACTACCAATATAATGTTTAAGTCACCCATCCATTTATTGGCCTTGCTCGGCGTAGTTTAACATAGATGACGCTAAAACCGGTCTTAAATTAACGACTGAAGTGTTATCTAAAAAAATTTTATGACTTGACTTGGACTCGAACCACCAACCTCCAGATCCAGAGTCCACCGTGCTAACCACTACACCACTGAGGTTGGTTCAATCTACTTACCACATTGCAGGCGTGGTAGTGAGCCACTATCAGATAGGGCATTGTAAACAGAGTGGAATACATCACTCCTGCTGTCCAGGAAAACAGGATGACTCCGAACTTACTCTTGGTGAGTGACCATTTTCGTGATCCTGGTAAAAAGACCTTTAATTTGATATAAAGGTCGACCAGGTTTGGATAAGTCCTTCTATGGGGACAGACTGATAGACAGACACCGAAGCGAATACAATAGTCCGTCCCTTATACCTTTTTTTATTACTATTGTAATAATAAAGGAAGGATGGACTAAAAATTGACCGAACCGAAAGAAAAGCAGTTTGAGAAAAACCAAAAAAATAGGAGCGTTCCTCTAATGGAGGAGTTGCAAGTGGGAAAAATTATAAATAAATGGTCGATTCCTATGTAAAAAGTTGGGAAAAATCCAAATCTGAGGTCAAAACTCCGAAAAAACAACTGTAAAAAGCGGCAAAGGTAAAAAAAAAAAAAAAAAAAAAAAAAAAAAAAAACCGCGGCACCAAGGCACCATGCGTTTCAGAGAATTAAGATTGGGTTTAATTTGAAATCGAGAGACAAGAAGAGATAATCGTCCCTGTTGGGAATCGAACCCAGTGACCTCAAAACCGGGAAATGGGCCGGAAGAAACTGATGGCGACAGATCGTGTTTTTCCGTGATATTTCGTTTACAACCACGAGTACTTACACGATAGGTTGCCATGGAAACGCAGGGACAGAAACGTAAACAAACAAAATGACTTGGATTCTTGGAAATATTTTATTCAAATTCATCCTTGCTTGAAAAAGTTAGAAACTTTGGTAGTAGTATTTTGTATTTTCGCCGGTAGAAAACCTACCTAGATTATTATTTATTTTGTTCTTGACAATAGATATAGATAGTTAATAAATAAATATCTCATAAAATATCGGTTTTTCTCGTGAGTGCTGTTTTTCATTTCTTCAAAGTTCAATAACTTATTCAAAGCCGGCTATTCCTATTGTTCAAACCAGCATTTCCTGTTGAAACCCTTTATCGATGCCATTGAAGCCATTGAAAGCCCCGATTTGAAAGAACTTTCATCAATCGTCAAGAATTCAAGTTTCATTTATCCAGCCCCCAAGTTCCAAAAGATGCCTTTGTTTTCCAACAAGTTCATCCCAAAAGCCATCCCTCCCCGGAAGATTACCAAAGACCAAACTCAGTCACCAAACCAGGAGATCAAATTCAATATGGCGGACCCCATATGTGTGCATCTGGGAAATATGAAGGCGCACTTTCATAATGGTCGCTGGATAGCAGGTGAGAGCGCCTTAGCAAAGTAGGCAACACGCTTTGCATTATGCGTCACCTAAGCCAGTGTTTCTTAATATTTATAGAGGTTTTATTTTCTCGTTAAACCAGGTTTTTGGCCCGAAAATGAAGGGGATTTGAAAATTTCTTGTTTATCCAGGTTTCTCATTTATCCAGGTTCGACTGTACCTATTATTAAAGCCAAGGGCATCTTTAAAGGTGCGGAAACCTACTAAATTGATTAAATGCTTAACTACGTACACAAAATTTTGTCTCGCTGGAGGACGTAAAACTGAGACAAAACCAGCCCTGTCAAGCCACAGACAATAACACTGGCTCTTTTGAGGGTACCTGAATGGGACTATGGTCAAGTCCGTCTCAGGAAGTAGGGTACAACGACATAATTATGTACCTGAATATCCCTCATCAGACCCCTACGATTTAGGGGCCCTGAACTAACTCTCTGGCCTTGATGACACCTCTTGGTATCCTCTCAATGGGATAGTAATAGTAGATGAACTCACAGATTTTCTCTGGAATAAACCTGAGTGTGCCGACTCTTTAGAGGTGCTACAGGTGAATTTTAGAGAAACTGGGGAGGTTGAAATATACCAGTGAGGGTACTTCTAGGTTACATCAAGGCCTTGGGATAACAGACCTATCAAACCCCTCATTAGACCCCTTCAGTTCGGGGGCCCCAAGTAGCTCTCTGGCCTAGGCACCTCTTGGTATCCTCTTAATGGGATAGTAGATGAACTCACAGATTTTCTCTGGAATAAACCTGAGTGTGCAGACTCTTTAGAGGTGCTACAGGTGAATTTTAGAGAAACTGGGGAGGTTGAAATATACCAATGAGGGTACTTCTAGGTTCCATCAAGGCCAGGGTATAGCAGCTTGGGCAGGGGAAAAAATACTGGTCACAATAGATCTACAGAGGTCGCAGTGTTAATTGCATACTCTCTTGGGAGAGGAGCAACCAGTCCCATAATAAATAAAATAAAATTCTTTCACCTTGGATAAGGTTATTTCTGATGTCATGAGGAGAACGGTTGAAGCGTGCCGGAAAGCGCGCGAACGTCAAGAGCGGTTTCATGCATCCAAAGAGAAGTCATAAAAGAAGAGAGATATAAAATTGTTGCTCGTTGGACTTTTTTCTCCGTCGTAGAAAATGGTTGGATTTGAGATTTTGAACTGAAAGAAGAAAATTGTAATAAGAAAGGAAAAGCCTCGGGAAAGTAGGGAAATAGAAAGAAATAAAGTGTTAAAGGTAAGTTTCCTCTTTCCACATAGTTTGTACGAGATTTTCTGTGTATTTTACAATAAAGAAGTATACATTTTGTAGTGTTTTGAAATCCACAAAGTGTTCTCTGTTTTGAAGATCTCCATGGGAAAAGCTAGTTTTCAGTATCATTGAGAAGCAAAATAGCCCTTCCATAAGTCATTCTGGTTTGTAAAAATGACAAATACGTTACGGTCTAGTAACTTTGAACAGATTGTTATTTTGGAAGTTAACCCATTCGTAACTGCTAACTGCCAAGGTCTTATCGTAAAGAAATCGAAGAGAGAAGGAAGCTATCTGTTCCGAGAACGAACCTTATCTGTATAGGATAAAATCCGCCCAGGGAGGGAATCAAACCAGCGACCCGCCAAGCTAACTATGCTGGCCAACCCGACTAAATACTAAAAAGTCCTTTGTAATTTTCATCAATAGAAACTGTTCTCATCGAAAATAAACTCGCCAGTTCCTGGAATCGATCAGGCTGTCTACTGACTATGAATACACAAGCGGAACCGCGGAAATCACCAACACCTGGTCCAATCAATTGCCAAGTCGCTAAATTATCAGTATCACACATTGTAAGTGTACAATTGTATTGTCCCTGTATGTATAGTTTCTACGATGGACGTTGATGGAAATACATATAACAAGTATTTCGTGGAAATTGAAGAAAACTACCTAGGTACTAGGTATAAGCAAACTAGAGTCTCACTATTACGAATTCGCAGAGAAAAGAGTAAAAATGAAACTCAAACTTGGACACGCTAACACGCATGATGCCTGTTTGCCAATGCATTAATAAATTTATCTTAGTAGAATAGAAACCTCATGACTAGATATCTAGATGTTATCATTATTTACAATTTTTCTTTATTGTCTAGAACAGCAAGAGAGGATGAAAACAATTAAAGTAGAGGCAATAACAATTAATAAAAACCTAATTACTATTAAGTACCTGGGGGTAATTAACGGAGGAATGTGGAATGTTATGCAAGACTCAATCAAACTGATGGTCATTACTTTAGTCCGGGAGATGGCGTTAATTTTGCAAGCGTTACTTTAGTCCGGGAGCTGGTGTAATATTTATGACCATTATATTAGTCCGGGAGCTAGTGTTTCATTTAGAACCATTTTACAATTGAGTGTTAGTTTAGAATTTAGTTTTAGTTTAGATTAGTACGTAGCCTTAACATTGTACCACATACAATTGTATATTTGTACAAATAAAAATTGATTGATTGATTGATTGATTGATTGATTGATTGAGTGTCGAAAATCCAACTGTGGGTTTCTATCATTTTCATTTGTGGATTTGGGACGAGTTTTCTTTTAAGTTTTCATGCATTAATTACCTATTTTATTTAGTATATTTACTGTTATTTCTCATTTTCGTTCATTTTTTTAGGCGGGCCTTCGCGGGACGCGGGTTGGACAAGCCTGCCCTAGGTGGTAAGTTTGGGCATTAGTAGCCGGCCAAACAGGCTCCCCAAGAATGCATCCGATTCACAGGTCCAAATAAAGAACTTTGGTCGCGGTCAGAGCACCACAGAAGGCGAGAGATGAGGCCACCACGACCACCACTGTGGTAGTTCCGGCCACCGAGATGATAGTGCCGAGGCAGAGAGATAGAGAGAACTGAGCTAGAAACACCATGGCTTGGACAATGGCCAGGTCTGTGCCCAGACCTCGTATCTGAGTGGAGGGGAGAGGGTCACCCTCCGGTGAAATCTCGAACTGAAATGAGAGGAATAGAAAGGAGTAAAGAGTGAAGAGTGAGTGAGTTATGAAAAGAACTACTCTTTTCAGTGAACTGCTCAGTCAGTAAGTCAGATCTTAGCTCCTTATAACCTATAAGGTTATTGAATTTTTACAACTCCCTATTAAATTTGTAGTAGCTTAACCCAACTTAGGGCTGTTCGCCCCCACACCTAAGCCTCGGAGTGGGCTTTTTGTGTATCGTACAACTCCCTATAATTAAAGAGTGAGTATCACCTTTTAGTAGGTATTCTTTTTAGTGGACTACCTACTCAGTCAATGAGTCAGATCCGAAAATACTTAACTCAAACTGCCTTAACTGCCTATAGGTATAGAGAGGGGTAGGAAGTTGGGGTCTGAATTATGGGTCCACTAAAAAGAGTAGTAACGGTTGTAGAAAAAAAAATCATAATTATGTTGAACGGTTTTGACAAATGCCATCAAAATCGGACCGAATATTCCAGAAAGAAAGAAAAAAAAATCAAACTAAAAAGAAATTTGTCAACTTTGTGAAGTTCCATATGAGTTAAGATGAAATGATTAGGTACTGATACTCTTCATCCGAGGGAAGTACCTATTGGTTATCCTTTCATCTTAAGAAAATTGTCAATCTAAAATCTTATAACTCACTTTTCGTTCAATCTAAAAGGAATTTTAATCGTGTTGAGCATTAAATGCTTATCACAAATGTCCTTCCTCGCTTGATAAACTACGCTGCTTTAGTCGCGGTCAGAGCACCACAGAAGGCGAGAGATGAGGCCACCACGACCACCACTGTGGTAGTTCCGGCCACCGAGATGATAGTTCCGAGGCAGAGTGATAGAGAGAACTGAGCTAGAAACACCATGGCTTGGACAATAGCCAGGTCTGTGCCCAGACCTCGAATCTGAGTGGAGGGGAGAGGGTCACCCTCCGGTGAAATCTCGAACTGAAATGAGATAGAGATGTGTAGAGTGAGTGAGTTATGAAAAGAACTGCTCTTTTCAGTGAACTACTCAGTCAGTAAGTCAGATCCCAGCTCCTTATAACCTATAAGGTTATTAAATTTTTACAACTCCCTATTAAATTCGTAGTAGCTTAACTCATCCTTTAGGGCTGTTCGCCTCCACACCTAAGCCTTGGAGTGCGCTTTTGTGTATGGTATAACTCTCTATAATTAAAGAGTAAGTATCACCTTTTAGTATTCTTTTTAGTGTACTACCTACTCAGTCAATGAGTCAGATCCGAAAACACTTAACTCAAACTGCCTATATGGTACCTATAGAGAGGGGTATGAAGTTGGGGTCTGAATTATGGGTCCACTAAAAAGAGTAGTAACGGTTGTAGAAAAAAAAAATCATAATTATGTTGAACGGTTTTGACAAATGCCATCAAAAGCGGATCGAATATTCCAGGAAAAAAAAAAAAAAGAAAGAAAGAAATTTGTCAACATCTTGATGGAAGACTCAGTAACTTTGTGAAGTTCCATATGAGTTAAGATGAAATGATTAGGTACTGATACTCTTCATCCGAGGGAAGTACCTATTAGTTATCATTTCATCTTAAGAAAATTGTCAATCTAATATCTTATAACTCACTTTTCGTTCAATCTAAAAGGAATTTTAATCGTGTTGAGCATTAAATGCTGATCACAAATGTCCTTCCTCGCTTGATAAAGTACTCTTCATCCGAGGGAAGTATTAGTTATCATTTCATCTTAAGAAAATTGTCAATCAAAAATCTTATAACTCACTTTTCGTTCAATGTAAAAGGAATTTTAATCGTGTTGAGCATTAAATGCTTATCACAAATGTCCTTCCTCGCTTGATAAACTACGCTAAATTTAATGACCTGACTTGGACTCGAACCATCAACCACCAGATCCAGAGTCCACCGTGCTAACCACTACACTTTTTCTTTTACAACCTAGAACCCTCGATTTTGAACAATGTCATCTTTAAATAAAGCTCGACATCCCAATAGATCACCAGAGTTAAGTAGGTAACGTGAATGCAACGAAGATAAGCAACGTTGAGCGTGATTGGGTTTCCAAATGAGACACCATCTGGTCAATCGTGTGCTCCAGACTTTCTCTGCCCCACTTGGGCCGGGTGAGGTTAATGTGAGGGGGGCGGCTTGTCGCGGAATGGTGGGTAAAACGAAACCTCCTTCATAAAAAAATGCTGTATTCTGATTGGTTGATAGACTTGATAGTTAATTATTTCGTAAAATCTGGTACCGGCCCTTAATCGGTTAAACATTAAACGTGTTTTATGTCCAATCTTATCACTGAGAGTTAACACAGTGTCAAGGGTTTTCTTAAACATCACCCATTTGATTTACACAGGCCAGTATTTCTTAAACTCTTTTTTTCCGTTAGGCGATTTAACCTTAAACTCTGGATTGACTGAACTGAAAACTCTAGGACACTCTAGGTCAGGGTTGTCCAACCTATATCCCATCAGGATAAAATCCGCCCCGGGCGGGAATCGAACCCGCGGCCTAGCGCTTACAAGGCAAACGCACTACCAACTAAGCTAAATAGGCTGGCGAGGAGATTTTTCCTTGGCCCAATAATAAGGGTTGAAGTAAGAAAGACATCCATTAGCCAATCGTAAAAAATAACTGCACACCAGAAATGAATGAAGAAATGCCAGCCAGAAATGAAGAAATGAATCTTTTTTCACTAACGGGGAAAGGCAAGAAGCTGAAGAAAACTTTATACCTAAATGTTTCGGACGTACTTTTTGCGCGCTACCTGACCTTATGTCTTACCTTTGATAGTGATATCCAGTAGATAGGCCCGGGCCGGACTCTGACTAGCATCCGCGGAGAAATCCAACAGCACCGTCCCCAGAATAGTGAAGAATATCCCCCACGGATGTGGATAGTCAGCATCTGATATGACCTCCCCTGGATGTACTATATCCGTGCCTGATACTAATGTAGTGTTGAGATCCAGGGATGGATAATAGTCACCTAGGAGATGTCCTATATCCTTGCCATTAGGTACTAGGATCAGACCTGAGGATTATATTATTAGATTAGTGATATCCATGCCTGATACTAGAGTAGTGTTGAGATCCAGGGATGGATAATAGTCACCTAGGAGATGTCCTATATCCTTGCCATTAGGTACAAGGATCAGACCTGAGGATTATATTATTAGATTAGTGATATCCGTGCCTGATACTAGAGTAGTGTTGAGATCCAGGGATGGATAATAGTCCCCTAGGAGATGGCCTATATCCTTGCCATTAGGTACTAGGATCAGACCTGAAGAGGGATTTTAATTTTGTGATACATATACAGTCGAACCTGGATAAACGAGAACCCAAGGGACTAGGTCATTTTTCTCGTTTAAAGAGGTTTCTCGTTTAAAGAGGTTTCATATAACTTTTTCTCGTTTATAGAGGTTATTAGTAGAGTCGAAGCTACAAGTGTAATTCAAAATTCAAAACTTATCGTCCCGAAATCGAAGAGAGAAGGAAGACAGGATAGGAGAAAGCCAGCGGTTCCGAGAACGAACATTATCCCACTTGGTGAGTGCCATGAGCATCATACCTGTCGAATAGAACAGGAGACCTCCCACGTACACGTTCTTGGCTCTGGAATAAATCGGGAACACGGGAAAAGAAAAATATTAAGGGACAAATTATAGAAGGGTAAACATATTAAGGGAGATTTCAGAGAAGAATAAAAAAAGAAGAAGAATGTATAAGGGATCTGGCCCAAAGGACCAAAATGTAAGATATCTGGCCTGAAGGACCACATTTATGAATATCCGGCCCGAAGGACCAAAACTATGAATATGTGGCCCAATTATGAATATTCGACCCGACGGACCATAATTATTAATATCCGGATCAAAGAAACAAAATAAGGGATTTCCAAATACAATAAATAAGCTTTTATTTTGTAGATTAGATTGTGTCTAATCTACAAAATACATAATAGCTTATTTATTCTATTCGGAAACTTTTCCCCGTTTTTTAAGATCTGAAATTTTAGCCCTTTATTTTCATCCAGTGAATCAGTGTCTATACTCACCTAAATCTCTGGATCAACTTATCAATGATGGTAGAATAGCAAGCACACGACAAAGAATACATGCTCATACCCCAACATCCGAACCTGACTCCCTCTTCGTACAAAGCGTGAGATTCCGACTCGGGAGGTGCCTGCAAGGGTTAAATTGAAAAATTGACGATATAAATAATCGTTGGCAAAAACGGATCGCACAAAATAAAAATCCGTGGCCTTGTGGGTATCACACTAGGCTTGAACGCCGAAAGTTCCGGGTTCGATTCCCGGTCAAGTCCAATTTTTTTCGGCTACGAGTTTTGAGTTCGGGGTGCACTTAGCCTCGTGAAAACAATTGAGTAGCTACTTTGACTAATTTAGTTAATTTTGTCTGTTTCTTTCACCATAACTCTCGAATGCTTCATCTTATCCGATTTGGATAAAATTTGGTGAAAATGTTCAACACATAAAGAAAATTCCCTTTTGTGCCCAATCGACTACATAAAAGTCATAGTGCTCCTAGTAGGTTCCCTAAGTGATTCCTAAAGTTAAACAACAGTTCTATTATGGAGCTTCTCAAAGTTACTGAGTCTTCCATAGAGTCTTCCACAGTTCTATTACCATAGGATCTCCTCCAAACACAGACTCGCCTACAAAGTCGGTAAAGTAGAGTGAGTAGCAAACATGTGCCATCCAGCAGAACAGATTGGTGGCACACAGGACGCGTAGGGAGTAGGGCAGCTGGAATATGGACACTATGTACTGCTTCAGACTAGGAGGTGCCTGAAAGAAAAGAGAAAGGAAAAAGATAACATGAAATTCCTACCACATATCTGCAGCCAGTCTGTGGAATTCTCTTCCTGGAGACATAAGAGACTCACTAAGTCTAGGGCAATTCAAAACTTCCCTGGTGAGGCACCTCAAAGAACAGCCCACATTGTGAGCATATCTCTTTCTCTTTTTCTTCTCTCTCTCTCTCTCTCTCTCTCTCTCTCTCTCTCTCTCTCTCTCGCGGAAAGTATTTTTCTGCGATAGTCAATGGTCTCGGCAAGGTTCAATGGTCTGTGGTCGCCGTTCGGTTGTGGCCGCGCACTAAGCATAAAGCGTCTACCTCCAAAATGTAAATGACTCTACCTACCTCTTCTACGTCAGGCAGTATTATATCAGGAGGTATTGGAGGTTTGAATTTCCTTCCTTCCACCTCTTTTGGCACTCCTGATGGCTTGGGTACGCCTGATGTGCTGCCGTTCTGAAAAGAAAGTAGAAAACAGATATCGAATATCGGACTCGTTTAAATTTATGCTCAGGAGGTTGGAAACTTGGAAGGTTTTCTGTATTTAATTTATTAAGTTTCCATTTATTATTTGTTCGACATAACTCTCAGAACATACATTTTTTTTATAAATGGTATACCCATCCCTATAAGCAGAGCTTGTGTTACGGATGGGGAAGCTATATTAGGTATTTTTTAAAGAGGTTTGATAGAGGGAACTATAACTGTTAAGGTTTTATCGTCCCGAATGCGAAGAGAGGAGGAAGACAGGATAGAAAAAAGCCAGCCGTTCCGAGAATGAACATTATCCGTTCAGGATAAAATCCGCCCCGGGCGGGAATCGAACCCGCGACCTAGCGCTTGCAAGGCAAACGTGCTACCAACCAAGCTAACTAGGCTGGCTTGGAGACAATAGTGACTGGAGTATTAAGGTATAGGTGCCTACTTCCCTGAGAGAAACTAGTTTCTTACCTGGGAGAAACTAGTTTCTTCCACTTCATCAGGTTTCAATGTCCCGTAGGATCCATCTTCTGGTTTAATCTTGGAATTTTCTTTCAAATCTTCTTTCTGTGAATCAAAAATGCAGAGAAAATAATTGATTTTTTAAAGGGGTTTGACAGAAAGAACTTTGACCGCTAAGGTCTTAAAGTCCCGAAATAGAAGAGAGAAGAAAGATAGGATAGGGGTGTAGGAGAAAGCCAGCCGTTCCGAGAACGAACATTATCCCCGGACGGGAGAATTGAACCCGCGGCCTAGCACATACCGGGCTGATGCGGTGCTCAATTTTCTTTCAAATCTTCTTTCTGTGAATCAAAAATGCAGAGAAAATAATTGATTTTTTAAAGGGGTTTGACAGAAAGAACTTTGACTGCTAAGGTCTTAAAGTCCCGAAATAGAAGAGAGAAGAAAGATAGGATAGGAGAAAGCCAGCAGTTCCGAGAACGAACATTATCCCCAGACGGGAGAATTGAACCCGCGGTCTAGCACCTAGCACATACCGGGCTGATGCGGTGCTGCGATCAGCAAATTCAGTTAGGTACCTAATTCAGATCATAATCTTACCAGATCGGCAAAACCAATCCCCTTCTCTATCTCATCCAGGGGCAATTCAGGGAATGCAGTCAAAGTGGCACTCACACAGATAACAAACAGGACTGTAATAACCGTGAATACCGCCCTGACATGACCCCCTAACATCTCCCCTGTAACAAATTGACGAATAAATCATCGATTAAAGGAAAAGTAACTCGGGTAACTCCTCAATATTGTCCTTACGAGGCTGAGTGCACCCCGAACTCTAAACACAGAGCCGAAAAAATCCCCGACACCGCTGGGAATCGAACCCGGTACCTCCAGCGTGCAAGCCTAGTGTGATACCCACTTGGCCATCATGGAGGCCTACTAAGTAAGTAAGAAAGTTCAAACATATAAATGGAATTAAGTTAGTTTATTCTTACCTATGAAGGTGTTATCCCAATCTATACCACCGAGAGCATACCCCATGAATCCACCTAGTCCTGCCATGATAGTAAACGTACTCAACCCCCTGGCATGGTCATCTGGAATGAGAACAAATTAAGTATGCGGTGCTCCGATCAGCAAATTCAGTTAGGTACCTAATTCAGATCATAATCTTACCAGATCGGCAAAACCAATCCCCTTCTCTATCTCATCCAGGGGCAATTCAGGGAATGCAGTCAAAGTGGCACTCACACAGATAACAAACAGGACTGTAATAACCGTGAATACCGCCCGGACATGACCCCCTAACATTTCCCCTGTAACAAATAACAAACAGGAATGTAATAACTGTGAACACGGCCTGACATGACCCCCTAACATCTCCCCTGTAACAAATTGACAAATAAATCATCGATTAAAGGAAAAGTAACTCGGGTAACTCCTCAATATTGTCCTTACGAGGCTGAGTGCACCCCGAACTCTAAACATAGAGCCGAAAAAATCCCCGACACCGCTGGGAATCGAACCCGGTACCTCCAGCGTGCAAGCCTAGTGTGATACCCACTTAGCCATCATGGAGGCCTACTGAGTAAGGAAGAAAGTTCAAACATAGGTATAAATGGAATTAAGTTAGTTTATTCTTACCTATAAATGTGTTATCCCAATCTATACCACCGAGAGCATACCCCATGAATCCACCTAATCCCGCCATGATAGTAAACGTACTCAACCCCCTGGCATGGTCATCTGGAATGACAACAAATTAAGTAAGTAGGTAAAGGTACTTTAACCAACAAAAAATAAGTAAGGAACCAGAAAGCATTCCTGCAAGAAGAAAATTACCCGGCAGGTTTGACAGAGGGAACTTTAACTGCTATGGTCTTATCGTCCCGAAATCGAGGAGAGAAGGAAGACAGGATAGGAGAAAGCCAGCCGTTCCGAGAACGAACATTATCCCATCAGGATAAAATCCGCCCCGGGCGGGAATCGAACCCGCGGCCTAGCGCTTACAAGGCAGATGCACTACCAACTAAGCTAAATAGGCTGGCGAGGAGACATTTTCCTTGGCCGAATAATAAGGGTTGAAGTAAGAAAGACCTCCATTAGCCAATCGTAAAAAATATCTGCACACCAGAAATGAATGAAGAAATGCCAGCCAGAAATGAAGAAATTAATCTTTTTTCACTAACGGGGAAAGGCAAAAAGCTGAAGAAAACTTTATACCTAAATGTTTCGGACGTACCTACTTTTTGCGCGCTACCTGACCTTATGTCTTACCTTTAGAAGATTAATTAATAAAGATAAAAGAAAAGTTTTGAAATAAAGAAAATTGTAATTTTTGTTTGTTTATTACTTGTTTATTCTTGTAAAATAAAACTACAGCTTTAGCTGTGAATTTGTTCAAATAAAATGTCTTACCTTTGATAGTGATATCCAGGAGATAGGCCCGAGCCGGACTCTGACTAGCATCCGCGGAGAAATCCAACAGCACCGTCCCCAGAATAGTGAAGAATATCCCCCAGGGATGTGGATAGTCAGCATCTGATATGACCTCCCCTGGATGTACTATATCCGTGCCTGATACTAATGTAGTGTTGAGATCCAGGGATGGATAATAGTCACCTAGGAGATGGCCTATATCCTTGCCATTAGGTACAAGGATCAGACCTGAGGATTATATTATTAGATTAGTGATATCCATGCCTGATACTAGAGTAGTGTTGAGATCCAGGGATGGATAGTAGTCCCCTAGGAGATGTCCTATATCCTTGCCATTAGGTACAAGGATCAGACCTGAGGATTATATTATTAGATTAGTGATATCCATGCCTGATACTAGAGTAGTGTTGAGATCCAGGGATGGATAGTAGTCCCCTAGGAGATGTCCTATATCCTTGCCATTAGGTACAAGGATCAGACCTGAGGATTATATTATTAGATTAGTGATATCCATGCCTGATACTAGAGTAGTGTTGAGATCCAGGGATGGATAGTAGTCCCCTAGGAGATGTCCTATATCCTTGCCATTAGGTACTAGGATCAGACCTGAAGAGGGATTTTAATTTTGTGATACATTATTAAAGCCAAGGGCATCTTTAAAGGTGCGGAAACCTACTAAATTGATTCAATGCTTAGCTACGTACACAAAAAGGTCACTTTGAGGTTCAGGTGTAGGGGCGAACAGCCTCAAAGGATGAGTAAAGCTTATACGAATCTACGATTCATGTAAAGATACACAGCTGGCTTAGTTAGCTTGAAAGGCAGCATGTCTGCCTTCTAAGCGCTGCGCTGGACCGCGAGATCGATTTAAACCGGGAGCGAACATTTTTCTAAACAGGTAAGGTTCGTTCTCGGAACGACTGGCTTTCTACAATCCTCTCCTCTTTTTATCTTCAATTTCGGCACCGTAAGACTTCGGTTGTTACACTTCCCAGACCTTAGCAGTAACAAACAGTTCCCTCAATCAAACCTCTTTAAACAAAGTTTGTTGTTGAGCTAAAGGGACTACAATATGCCCTATTTCGACAGCCGAAAATTAAATAATCCCCTTACTATACTTACCGAAGAACACCCCCAATGACAGCAAAGTTACCTACTCAAATATCCACCTCATGTTAAAGTCCACTAAGAGAGGGGTAGTAAGAAGAGGAGAGAAGGGGTAGTAAGAAGAGGAGAGAAGGGGAAAGGAGGAGGAAATGTGACGTCTTTTCTTCCTTCTCTTTATCCTCTTCCTCCTCCGTCAACTAAGTGATAAAAAATCAACTAATAAAGGGATAGTCAGAGGAGAAGGAATGCGATAAAAATAAAACAGCTTAGGAAGGGGAAGAAAAGCGGGATAGAGGGGAGGGAGAAAAGTGATAAAAAAACAGTTAACGAGTCAATAAAACAGGTAATTGAAACTTATTGGAAAAAGAAACAGAGGGGGGGGGGGGGGGGAGAGAGTGATACACATTGATATGGGGGACAAATAAAACAGAATTGTTTCTCCTTCTTCTCCATCTCTTTTCAATTTACCTCCTATTTCTTTTTAGTGTTCTCCTCCTCCCCTTCCTCCTCCTTGGATGAAAATTGGATGAAATTCGGAAATAATCGACGGTCGTCGACTATGTTTGGACTAGGGTTGCCAACCGTACGTTATTTCCCGGAACAATCCGTATTTTTGTTCCGGGTAAAAATCGGGAAATCCGTATTTTTTCACCATTTTGCTAGTTTGTACCGTAGGTAAAAGTTGGCAACCCTAGTGTGGACACACCTTGAGAAAAATAATATCTGACTTGCTTCTATTTCCAGGTTCCAACAGCTACTAGACCGGTCTAGTCGCGCCGCAGGCGACACTCATCATGGCCGAGAAGCTACACGAGTACCAGGGCTGGGCGGGTCGACTCCACGACTTGAAGGATCGAGTCAAGGATAGATGGGAGGCAGGAGCCGCCGGGGGTAGTGATCCGACCCGAACCTGGGATAGTATCTTACTCAACTGTTTGTCACGAGAGACGCCCGATGGCAAACCGGACTACTCGCATATCTATCGGTGAGTAAGTCAACGTATCCAGCGGTGAGTCAGACAACGTATCTGAACCTGGGATAGTATCTTACTCAACTGTTTGTCACGAGAGACGCCCGATGGCAAACCGGACTACTCGCATATCTATCGGTGAGTAAGACAACGTATCCAGCGGTGAGTTGGTCAACGCTTCTAACGCTGAAACTGATCCAGGACCACTGACTAGGTTATTATTGGACCTTAGAGGTAAAGAAAGAAGATTGGACCTTAGAGGTAACAGTCGAACCCGGGACCTTCTGCATGGCTAGCTAGTATTATTGGGCTAATTCTGTATTCCAGGAAGAAGACCCGGGCCGAGCTGTTTCGCATCTCAGCCGCTATCATGGGCATTGAATATTCCTACGCTGCCGAGACCGCATTTGTGTCCCCTACCCTACTCAAGATCGGGGTGGACCACGCCCACATGACCATGGTTTGGGGCCTCTCCCCCCTAGTGGGGTTCTGTTTGACCCCCATCTTGGGGTCGCTGTCCGATAGATGTCGGTGGAGTTTGGGTCGACGGAGGCCCTTCATATTGTTGCTGTCATTGGGGGTGTTCTTCGGTAAGTAACGCTGCCGAGACCGCATTTGTGTCCCCTACCCTACTCAAGATCGGGGTGGACCACGCCCACATGACCATGGTTTGGGGCCTTTCCCCTCTAGTGGGGTTCTGTTTGACCCCCATCTTGGGGTCGCTGTCAGATAGATGTCGCTGGAGTTTGGGGGGGGGGGGGGTTACCCTGTGTTTGGACTGTTTGGAGACAAGCTATCTGCCGCGCCGCCTAAGCCTGACAAGGGGACGGAAAAAGATAGCGCGTGATTGCCCAGATGGTGACCCATTTGGATATCAACCACGCGCAACATTCCAGTGATGGGAATTGGTAATACAATCAATGTGCTATCACCACTGCGCTGCGCTGATGGCTGCACTAAAAATTAATACATCTTTTTTTTAAGAGGTTTGACAGAGGGAACTCTAAAAGTTGGGGTAAAAGAACACTCAAATAAGCATCATTCAATAGGATAAGGAAAGTCGTGTGATGTTCACACCAGATTTTTTATGTGAGAAAATTGGTTAGATGGAAAGCTATAACGTTAAAGGTAAGAGGGAGAGAAAGGGAGAGAGAGAGAGGGAGAGGGGGGAAAGACAGAAAAAGAGAGGGGGAGAGAGGGAGAGGGAGAGAGGGAGAGGGAGAGGGAGGGAGGGAGAGAGGAAGGGAAAAGGAATGAGAAGGAGATATCACACCTGAGGTCTGTTACAGATTTTTCACAAGAACATAAAGAACAATTACTTGCTTTTTACACCAGGTGGGGAAATCACTTGTTTACTTTTACACCAGGTGGGAGAATCACTTGTTTACTTTTTACATCAGGTGGGAGAATCACTTGGTTACTTTTTCACACCAGGTGGGGGATTTTGTTTACTTTTTACACTAGCTGGGGTGAATTACTTTTTACTAAAGGTTATAGAATATAGAATTACCTACTTCTTTACTATGCCTAGCTGTTTACTTTTAGATTTGCCAACTGACAAACAACAAACAAAGTTTATAAGTTTGAGTTTTCCAGTTCGTTTGTTTGCCCTTTCCGCTTCTAGTGAGAACGGCTTATCAATTCAAATTCTACGAAATTTTATTTTTACTTTCTGTTACCTTTACCTACCTATAGTGTTCGGTATTTACTCTATTTAGCGGAACCTACTAGAGACAATCAGGCACCTACCTACTAATGAGACAGTATTGCAATCAATCCGAATTTTCCAAATTGGGAAATGGGTGTGGAAGTATCCGTTTTAGGATCCCCTAATTAAAAAAAAAAAAAAAAAAAATGCAGGGTAGCATTGGATAATCGATTCGGCATACGGATCTTATCGTAAAATATCTGTTTATCGTATAGGGATGCTATATGACATATAATATATGCATATACATCCGACCCGGGAGTATCATGGATGAAGGCTTTTTTGTAGACCACTTGTGGTGTGCTGGAAAGATATGCCTAGTTTGTGGTAGCTGTGTATTAATACGGCCTGACATTTATTAGCGTTTTGAGGGGGTTTTTTGGAATAAAAGTGTTTTAATAAAAGAATCTGTGTTTCGTAATTACTTTGTCGGTACAGGAATTTGGTCCC
>NW_007378480.1:54092-79209 GCF_000475195.1 Diaphorina citri
CTCTGAACTTTAAACCATACATCTAGTTGTTTACACTGGTTCCTACGTTGTGTTTTGCAAAACCAACTGCTACCAACGACGCGCGAACCGCCGGCATAAAACTGGGTAAACCTATAGTTGGTGCGCGTTGTAAGGTCACTACCCTTAACCATTATGTTAGTTACACGATAGTGGTGACGCGACGCGACTACCGACGTGATTTTTAATTATGTAGAAAAAAAATTCTCCAAACTGTCTCCCTTGAGATTTTCAACCCCATTTTCTTGTGAGTTTATTCGTAGTAAGTTATCCTATTCCTTTCAGCACACTACAAGTGTGGTCTAAAAAATACACTCTTTTAACCAATCTACCTTTCGATATTGCAATTTCCATTCTCCCTCTCTTTCCCTCTCTCTCTCTCCCTCTCCCCCCTTTCTGTCTTTTTCTCTCCCCCTCTCTCCCTCTCCCTCTCTCCCTCTCCCTCTCCCTCCCTCCCTCTCTCCTTCCCTTTTCCTTACTCTTCCTCTATAGTGTGGACTCCAGACAATGTCTAAAAAGTGTTCTTGTATTTCTTGTTAATGAACGAAAAATGTGGTCCACCCCTTTAGTGAACAAATGAAAATGTGGTCCACCCTCTTAGTGAACAAATGAAAAATGTAGTCCACCCTCTTAGTGAACCAATGAAAAAGTGTGGTCCACCCCCTAAAACAAATGAAAAATGTGATCGACCCCACTTAATGAAAAATGATTTCCAATATCTTATATCTTAATGGATGAAGAAATGATACGGATCGACAAATGAAAATCTAAACGGTTGACTGTTTGTTGTTTGTTTCAAATATTCAAACTCAAAAGGTCAAGCAAACAAACGGGAAAGGCGAAGATCACTCTTGCCGAATAGTTAAGTTTAAGATGCTTTAAAATAAAAATGAAAGACAATGGAAATGGATGGATATCACAAGCCATAAATGAGATAAATCGCCTTGGATGATCTCTGTTAGTCCGTGGATGGATGATTACTCTGTCATAACGTTAGTTAGGCTTAAAAGGTTTAACCCTTTACCCACACCTTCATAGGCAAAATCCTAGGGGATTAATTTTTTTTTTTTTTTTTTTTACGTCTTTTTTTACGTCGGGTATCCATAATTCTTGACCATGACATAAGTACTTGCGAAACAGCATTCTCTTTTCTTTAAAACACTTTTTTAATTCCAGCTAACCCACTAAAAACGCTAGAAAATCGTTCAGGCTTAGTTAATACACAGCTACCACAAACTAGGCATATCTTTCCAGCACACCACAAGTGGTCTACAAAAAAGCCTTCATCCATGATACTCCCGGGTCGGATGTATATGCATATATTATATGTCATATAGCATCCCTATACGATAAACAGATATTTTACGATAAGATCCGTATGCCGAATCGATTATCCAATGCTACCTAGCTTATACCGTTCCCGAGATATTATTAAATTACACCGAAAACCGCCAAAAAGCGGTAAAATGCCGCCAACCGTTGCACCGGTCTTAACCAAAAGTTTCGTGTCGCATCCTTGTCACATTTGACAGCTACATACCAAATTTCAAGTCTCTAGCTCTTACCGTTCTCGTGATATTTTGTTTACAGACAGACAGACACACACACAGACAGACAGACAGACACACAGACAGACACACACACGGACCAATGGCTGAAACTTTGTATTTAGGCTCTAGGGACCTCAAAACGCGTTTTGACACTAAAAACTGACCATCGAAAATTTGACCCGATTACATTACTTTCCTTCCTATAGGATAAGGAAAGTAAAAAAGGAGGAGGAGGAGGAGGCGAAAAGTAAAAAAATAATAATCTTATCTTATCCTCTTTCTACCTCTATCTCCTTCCCCCTTATTTCTTTACCTTTATTATAGGTATCTTATTTTCATTTAATCACCTAACCATTGTTCTTCTGTCAGGTCTCTCCCTCTCTCTCTCCCTATCTCTCTCTCTTCATGTCTTCCATGAACCTGTTTTATCGAATCTTTTTTTACAATTAAAAAAAGGTCTTATCCATATAGCTTCGATGTACCTTCGATGCATACGAGTACCTACCTACATACCTACACAGTTATATCCACCTCATGTTAAAGTCCACTAAGAGAGGGGTTCTTGACAGAAGAAGAGGAGAGAGGGGGAAAGGAGGAGGAAATGTGACGTCTTTTCTTCTTCTCTTTCTCCCCTTCCTCCTCCGTCAACTAAGTGATAAAAAATCAACTAATAAAGGGATAGTCAGAGAAGAGGAGAGGAGAAGGAATGCGATAAAAATAAAACAGCTTAGGAAGGGGAAGAAAAACGGGATAGAGGGGAGGGAGAAAAGTGATAAAAGAACAGTTAACAAGTCAATAAAACAGGTAATTGAAACTTATTGGAAAAAGAAACAGAGGGGGAGGGGGGGGGGGGAGAGTGATACACATTGATATGGGGGACAAATAAAACAGAATTGTTTCTCCTTCTTCTCCATCTCTTTTCAATTTACCTCCTATTTCTTTTTAGTGTTCTCAACATTGAAACCTGATGAAGTGGAAGAAACTAGTTTCTCTCAGGTAAGAAACTAGTTTCTCCCAGGTAAGAAACTAGTTTCTCTCAGGGAAGTAGGTACCTATACCTTAATACTCCAGTCACTATTGTCTCCAAGCCAGCCTAGTTAGCTTGGTTGGTAGCACGTTTGCCTTGCAAGCGCTAGGTCGCGGGTTCGATTCCCGCCCGGGGCGGATTTTATCCTGAACGGATAATGTTCATTCTCGGAACGGCTGGCTTTTTTCTATCCTGTATTTCTTCTCTCTTCGCATTCGGGATGATAAAACCTTAGCAAATATAGTTCCCTCTATCAAACCTCTTTAAAAAAATACCTAATACAGCTTCCCCATCCGTGGCACAAGCTCTGCTTATAGGGATGGGTATACCATTTATAAAAAATGTATGTTCTGAGAGTTATGTCGAACAAATATTAAACGGAAACTTAATAAATTAAATACAGAAAACCTTCCAAGTTTCCAACTTCCTGAGCATAGATTTAAACGAGTTTGATATTCGATATCTGTTTTCTACTTTCTTTTCAGAATGGTAGCACATCGGGCGTACCCAAGCCACCAGGAGTGCCAAAGGAAGTGGAAGGAAGGAAATTCAAACCTCCAATACCTCCTGATATAATACTGCCTGATGTGGAAGAGGTAGGTAGAGTCATTTAGGATCGTCATTTTGGAGGTAGACGCTTGATGCTTAGTGCGCGGCCACAACCGAACGGCGACCATAGACCATTGAACCTCTCCAAGACCATCGGCATTGCAGAAAAAATATTCAGCTCAATTTTTTGATTTTCTCCAATGGTCGGTACTATATGGTCAAGGCTCCGTTGAGGACACTTCTATTCATTAGCATTGTTTGTTTATTTTCTCTTCGGTCGGTACTAGGCTATGATCGATAGTCGGTTCTCCATTGTGGAATGTGGACGCCTAATTGGGTGTTATTTCGGATATTTTATCAATACACTACCTGGTTACCAAGCTAGAGGAAAATTGATCATTACTCGAGATCGGTTTTTATTTCGACAAAATCCTCTTACATTGCACATCTACATGGAACATATTTAAGAATATTCCTACAAAATTTCAGCTTTTTAAGTGCTGGGGTTCTGGAGATAGAGCTATCAGCGTGTGAATGAATGAATGAATGAATAGACCTACCTCACTTCAAATAATACTAATAATGGTTCACTCTTACAGTTAGGTAAATTCACTCTTTGTCCTTTGTATTTCCCCCAGGCGCCTCCTAGTCTGAAGCAGTACATAGTGTCCATATTTCAGCTGCCCTACTCCCTACGCGTCCTGTGTGCCACCAATCTGTTCTGCTGGATGGCACATGTTTGCTACTCACTCTACTTTACCGACTAAATTCATGACTCCTGCTTCGTTTGTTTTGTGCGCAAGCGTTTCTGCGCATTTTGACGTGAAATCTGACGTCACAACTCTTTGAACTTTTTCATTCGAACGGCAATTAAAAATTGAATTTTCGACCTTTTAAAGTTACTTTCTCGGAGTTTTGACCTAGCTCAGATTCGGATTTTTCACAACTTCTTACGTAGGAATCGATCTTTTATTAATAATATTTAAATATTTTCCCAGTTGCAACTCCTCCATTGTAAAATGGTTCTAAATGAAACATTAGCTCCCGAACTAATATAATGGTCGTAAATATTACACCAGCTCCCGGACTAATATAACGCTTGCAAATCTAACGCCATCTCCTGGACTAAAGTAATGACCATCAGTTTGATTGAGTCTTGCATAACATTCCACATTCCTCCGTTAATTACCCCCAGGTACTTAATAGTAATTAGGTTTTTATTAATTGTTATTGCCTCTACTTTAATTATTGTTTTCTTCCTCTCTTGCTGTTCTAGACAATAAAGAAAAATTGTAAATAATGATAACATCTAGATATCTAGTCATGAGGTTTCTATTCTACTAAGGCAAACATTGACCGAACGAAGCAAAGTTGTAGTTTTAGCCACTCTAGAGCCTAGTTGGCTTGGGCCAGCCTAGCTTGGAGGGTAGCGCGTCTGCCATGTAAGCGCTGGGTCGCGGGTTCGATTCCCGCCCGAGGCGGATTTATCCTAAACAGATAAGGTTCAGAAAGGCTGGCTTTCTCCTATCCTTTCTTCCTTCTCTTTTCTAATACATCACATAAGGACACTAATATTATTTATGGACTTCTCGAGACTGAGTGTCCCCCGACAGTACCTAGCTCCTGACCTCTTCAGACTACCATGGCACCAGTCAACTTAGCAGCCTTGCTGGACGTTGCTTAACTTGTGTGTGTGAGGAACTTTTTCATCAACATCATGTTTTGTGAGTTTTGTCTCCAGTCTTGGCTTTCTCTTCCAGTTGTATGGTCAAATCAGTCACCTGCAAATAAAACCAATTGGTATCAAATGATTTGTTTCGTTATCTGTAGAATTCAGAAGGGGTTTTATTGAGCCCCATAGGCCCGATATAAACTTTAAGTAAGTAGTAATTAGGTGTTCCAAACCCAAATTTCATACCAAAATCCCACTGAACATTTTTGGCAGTCATAAAGCTTTTAACATGTAAATTATGCAACATCGTCGATTTACATGTTAAAAACTTAAAAACCCATTGATCAAAAACGGTTTGCGTCAATAATCAATAGAAGTTGGTCTTTGCGAAAATGGCTCACCTCTCTGGTCTATTACTTTTATTAACCAAACTAGAGGTCGTTAGCTGAATTTCTTACCATATCTAGCAGGATTTCTTCTTTTATTCTCAGCATGTTGATTTCTTCTCGGGCAACTTTGAGTTTTTCTCGCAGGTCCAAGTTGTTCTGAAAGCTGTCGTCTTTTTCAACACCATCTGAAATTACAACCAAAGTAGCTTAAGCCAGCCTAGTTAGCTTAGTTGGTAGTGCGTCTGCCTTGTAAGCGCTAAGCCGCGGGTTCGATTCCCGCCCGGGGCGGATTTTATCCTGGTGGGATAATGTTCGTTCTCGGAACCGCTGGCTTTCTCCTATCCTGTCTTCCTTCTCTCTTCGATTTCGGGACGATAAGACCATAGCAGTTACAGTTCCCTCTGTCAAACCGGATCTGACTCATTGACTGAGTAGGTAGTCCACTAAAAAGAATACCTACTAAAAGGTGATACTCACTCTTTAATTATAGGGAGTTGTACGATACACAAAAAGCCCACTCCGAGGCTTAGGTGTGGGGGCGAACAGCCCTAAGTTGGGTTAAGCTACTACAAATTTAATAGGGAGTTGTAAAAATTCAATAACCTTATAGGTTATAAGGAGCTAAGATCTGACTTACTGACTGAGCAGTTCACTGAAAAGAGTAGTTCTTTTCATAACTCACTCACTCTTCACTCTTTACTCCTTTCTATTCCTCTCATTTCAGTTCGAGATTTCACCGGAGGGTGACCCTCTCCCCTCCACTCAGATTCGAGGTCTGGGCACAGACCTGGCTATTGTCCAAGCCATGGTGTTTCTAGCTCAGTTCTCTCTATCACTCTGCCTCGGAACTATCATCTCGGTGGCCGGAACTACCACAGTGGTGGTCGTGGTGGCCTCATCTCTCGCCTTCTGTGGTGCTCTGACCGCGACTAAAGTTCTCTATTTGGACCTGTGAATCGGATGCATTCTTGGGAGCCTGTTTGGCCGGCTACTAATGCCCAAACTTACCACCTACAGCAGGCTTGTCCAACCCGCGGCCCGCGAAGGCCCGCCTAAAAAAATGAACGAAAATGAGAAATAACAGTAAATATACTAAATAAAATAGGTAATTAATGCATGAAAACTTTCAAATTTATTTGTGTACCGAAGACGAGAATGTCGATATTCACGCATGATTGTGTCAGCTGCAGAGTGTCCACAGAAATCGCACTAATGTCATCATGTGGTAAGTTTTCATAATAAAATAAAATTATATTATAATTAAATGGCTTTTGGGATGAACTTGTTGGAAAACAAAGGCATCTTTTGGAACTTGGAGACTGGATAAATGAAACTTGAATTCTTGACGATTGATGGAAGTTCTTTCAAATCGGGGCTTTCAATGGCTTCAAAGGCATCGATAAAGGGTTTCAACAGGAAATGCTGGTTTGGACAATAGGAATAGCCGGCTTTGAATAAGTTATTGAACTTTGAAGAAATGAAAAACAGCACTCGCGAGAAAAACCGATATTTTGATGAGATATTTAGGTATTAACTATCTGTATCTATTGTCAAGAACAAATAATAATCTAGGTAATACAAAATACTACTACCAAAGTTTCTAACTTTTTGAAGCAAGGATGAATTTAAATAAGTATTTCCATTTCCAAGAATCCAAGTCATTTTGTTTGTTTACTTTTCTGTCCCTGCGTTTCCATGGCAACCTATCATGTACTCGTGGTTGTAAACGAAATATCACGGAAAAACACGATCTGTCGCCATCGGTTTCTTCCGGCCCATTTCCCGGTTTTGAGGTCACTGGGTTCGATTCCCAACAGGGATGATTATCTTTTCTTGTCTCTCGATTTCGAATTAAACCCAATCCTAATTCTCTGAAACGCATGGTGCCGCGGGTTTTTTTTTTTTTTTTTTTTTTTTATTAGTTTTATTTTATTTATGTATCTATCTATATATAATATTTCTATTGTATCTATCAAAAGTATCAAATACCTATCACGTGTGACATGCACATGTATAGGTATTAATAGGGATTTTTGTCAATATGTTTGACAGTATTTTTTTTTTTTAAAGGTTTGACAGAGGGAACTGCAACTGCTATGGTCTTATCGTCCCGAAATCGAAGAGAGAAGGAAGACAGGATAGGAGAAAGCCAGCCGTTCCGAGAACGAACATTATCCCATCAGGATAAAATCCGCCCCGGGCGGAATTTTTTGAAATCAACCCCAATCAGATTGCTTGATCCGAAGTTAATCCAAATACGCTCACTTGTGGCCTCGGCCATCAATGATCTACTAGTGTGGTTGCTTGTCCAAAGATAGTCTATTCGTACTCAAGTATGATTCGTAGATTCGTAGAAGCTCAACCCGTCCTTTGACAGTCTGTACCTATGATAGAATGATGGGCTTTGGAAATTTTCCATGTAGGTAGGTTTTGTGTCAAGTAGTGTGAAGTCGTAAATTTGAATAATGCTTGGTAATCTCTCATTGAGGTGCCTTGTAAGCACAAGCTCGCTGATTCTTCAGAACAGCACAATAGGCCCATATAAACATCACTCCCAATTGACGTCTTCCGTCATTCCAGTGATAAACGCTCGTAAATTCGTGATCTCCATCAAATCTATCCAGTGGCGTGTAGGTATATTTTTTTTGGTGGCCCTCCTGCAAGGTTTCGCTTGGGGGCCTCTGCTTCAATAAGCGGTGCTTTATTTAGACCATAGACTGTCCTCATGCCAGCCGCTCACGCTCAGTCCCGTCAGAACGTGTGTGATGGAAAAAGCTTGAGACCTAGGTCCTTGGTCTTATAAACGGTCTCGACGCCAGCCTAGTTAGCTTAGTTGGTAGTGCGTCTGCCTTGTAAGCACTAGGCCGCGGGTTCGATTCCCGCCCGGGGCGGATTTTATCGATGCCAGCCGCTCACGCTCAGTCCCGTCAGAACGTGTGTGATGGAAAAAGCTTGAGACCTAGGTCCTAGGTCTTATAAACGGTCTCGACGCCAGCCTAGTTAGCTTAGTTGGTAGTGCGTCTGCCTTGTAAGCACTAGGCCGCGGGTTCGATTCCCGCCCGGGGCGGATTTTATCCTGATGGGATAATGTTCGCTCTCGGAACGGCTGTCTTTCTCCTATCCTGTCTTCCTTCTCTCTTCGATTTCTGGACGATAAGACCATAGCAGTTACAGTTCCCTCTGTCCTCTTAAAAAAACCTCTTAAAAAAAAAGCGGGTTTGACCACTAGACGTACCACGTGGTTCAAGGACACAGCAGGAAAAAAAAAAAAAAAAAAAAAAAAAAAAAAAACGGTCTCGAAACCTAGGTCTGAAGCTTTTCCCACCACGCACGTTCTGACCTTCTGAAGCCCATCAGCAGATCGGCATACTGTCGGTATACATATTTATACGAGATTTATAGGTTCCCCTTTTGGAAATCTCACTACACGCCACTCTCTTTATGAATATTATTTCTGGTAAATCTTCACAACTCATGAGAGAGCATCTTCTCAATACTCTTCAACAATATAATTATTGCCCGACATAGACACTTATTATTGCCAGACACTTTAATGACTCATGAATCCTATGACATATCCGAGTACTGGGGAACTTCCTGTGACTGGGGGGGGGGGGGGGGCACCCCATTATGACTGAGAGAAGGTCAGAGGGCAAGCGGGATTATTAGACGTCTGATTACTGAGTGCACCCCGAATCCAAGCCAAAGATCAACAAAACTGTTCTGTGAATTTCTTTGAATTCGCATCCAATATCTTTGAATTGACATCAGTAGACATTAGACATGGATGCAGAGACTTCAAGAGTCAATCAATGTGTTTATTGTAGGTCTGTACACAACATTAATAAATTTAATGTTGTGTACAGACATTAAATAAATATTTTCCGTGAATTTCTTTGAATTCGCATCCAATATCTTTGAATTGAGAGTAGACATGAACGTAGAGACTTCAAGAGTCAATCAATGTGTTTATTGTAGGTCTGTACACAACATTAATAAATTTAATGTTGTGTACAGACATTAATTTAAATTCAGAATTAAATTCAGAATTTAATTTAATAAATTTAATGTTGTGTACAGACATTAAATAAATTTATTAATGCATTGGCAAACAGGCATCATGCGTGTCAACGTGTCCAGGTTTGAGTTTTATTTTTACTCTTTTCTCTGCGAATTCGTAGGTAATAGTGAGACTCAGTATTGACTCTAGTTTGCTTATACCTTGTACCTAGGTAGTTTTCTTCAATTTCCACGAAATACTTGTTATATACCCATCAACGTCCATCGTAGAAACTATATAGGAACAATACAATTTTATTGTACACTTACAATGTGTGATACTGATAATTTAGCGACTTGGCAATTGATTGGACCAGGTGTTAGTGATTTCCGCGGTTCCGCTTGTGTACTCATAGTCAGTGGACAGCCTGATCGATTCCAGGAACTGGCGAGTTTATTTTAGATGAGAACAGTTTCTATTGATGAAAATTACAAAGGACTTTTTAGTATTTAGTCGGGTTGGCCAGGATAGTTAGCTTGGCGGGTCGCTGGTTTGATTCCCTCCCTGGGTGGATTTTATTCTCCTTCTCTCTTCGATTTCTTTACGAAAAGACCTTGGCAGTTAGCAGTTACAGTTCCCTCTATCAAATCACTAGGAAAAACAAAAGTAAAAACCGAATGGGTTAACTTCCAAAATAACAATCTGTTCAAAGTTACTAGACCGTAACGTATTTTTGAAGATGAGCACCAATAATAATGAAAGTCATTATTTGGGATAAATCTGACGTGACTATTATTGAGGATGTTAAGTGGAAGAGGAAGGTACCTACACAATATGACCGTTTTCTTATATGTACCTATATACCCCTCATCACCTGACTTCTTCAGACTAGTCAGTCAAAATAGCAGCCTCGCTCGACGTTGCTTAACTTGTGTGTGAGGAATCAACATCATGATTTGTGAGTTTTGTCTCCAGTCTTGGCTTTCTCTTCCAGTTGTATGGTCAAATCAGTCACCTGCAAATGAAACCACTTGGTATCAACTGATTTGTTTCGTTATCTGTAGAATTCAGAAGGGGTTTTATTGAGCCCCATATAAACTTCAAGTAAGTAGTAATTAGGTGTTCCAAACCCAAATTTCATACCAAAATCCCACTGAACATTTTTGGCAGTCATAAAGCTTTTAACATGTAAATTATGCAACATCGTCGATTTACATGTTAAAAACTTAAAAACCCATTGATCAAAAACGGTTTGCGTCAATAGAAGTCGGTCTTTGCGAAAATGGCTCACCTCTCTGGCCTATCACTTTTATTAAACCAAACTAGAGGTCGTTAGTTGAATTCCTTACCATATCTAGCAGGATTTCTTCTTTTATCCTCAGCATGTTGATTTCTTCTCGGGCAACTTTGAGTTTTTCTCGCAGGTCCAAGTTGTTCTGAAAGCTATCGTCTTTTTCAACACCATCTGA
Organism: Diaphorina citri; assembly: GCF_000475195.1. Classification (NCBI taxonomy): domain Eukaryota; kingdom Metazoa; phylum Arthropoda; class Insecta; order Hemiptera; family Psyllidae; genus Diaphorina; species Diaphorina citri. Next base: position 64,767 of record NW_007378480.1, read on the forward strand.
AATTACAACCAAAGTAGCTTAAGCCAGCCTAGTTAGCTTAGTTGGTAGTGCGTCTGCCTTGTAAGGATTTCAAAGGCAAATTCAAGTAGATACTAGACACAAATTATATAAGGTTATTAAACTAAGTACAATGAAATGCTAAATGCTAATCCCATGACAATGATGTCAAATGTGACAAATAAACCAAGTTTTTCAATTTGAATGTATGTACAAATACCAAAATACAAATGATTGGCCCCTTTTAAAATAATTTCCCAAAGGTTACCAAGTTTATCTAGAAAATTATAATAGGAGAGACTTACAACAGGTACATAAATCAAATCAGAGAAAGCGGTTTGGCTTTCTAATCATACGTCCTCGACGATTCAAATGATACTGTGGAATTGGGATTGTCTCGTCAGGTTCAGGATCTACAATTGGGTGATTAACAACTGATGGACTTGATGGACGATCCAAATTTCTGCCTGATTGTGGGTCCGCAGTTTTACTAGTCAAAAACTCATCATCATTATCATCATCAGACTGCAGGTCTGGTGTCCCCTGGAGTTGCTGTTGAACATCTGACATCTCAGCAGGCTGCGTGTCTGATGCCAGGTTAGAATCTGGCTCATTTCCTGTTTCATATGACGGGTCAGACTCAAGGAGGTATAGTCTTTGAACAGGTCTCACAATAGTTCCATTGGCTGTGTGAACATGTGCTACTCGTATTTCACCATCTTTTCCGGGAACCAAATGTACAACACGTCCTAGGGGCCACTGGACATTTTCTACGACGGAGAAAAAAGTCCAACGAGCAACAATTTATATCTCTCTTCTTTTATGATTTGTCTTTGGATGCATGAAACCAAATTCGCCTCTTCTACCCATGTACAACAAGTGACAATATTTTCAACAGCGGAAAAATTCAAATTATGATTCTCGCAACAGTATTTTTGAAATTTGAAGATGAGCACCAATAATAATGAAAGTCATTATTTGGGATAAATCTGACGTGACTATTATTGAGGATGTTAAGTGGAAGAGGAAGAGAGGAAGAGGAGGAGGAAGAAGAGAGGGGGGATCTCAATCAATGAAGGAGGCTAAGAGGAGAGGAGGAGGAGAAGAGAACAACAACGAGCAACAATTTATATCTCTCTTCTTTTATGACTTCTCTTTGGATGCATGAAACCAAATAAATATAAACTTATTCTAACAAGTTACATATCAAAAGACAAAAAAAAAATCTGAACTATCTATAAAAAATTTGATCAACCAAATAGGACATGTCAATCAAAAGTTATCCCCAAAAGAGGAGAAGAGAACAAGAAGAAGAAAAAGAAGAGAAGGGGATCTCAATCAATGAAGAAGGAGGAAGAAGAAAACAAGAAGAAGAAGAAGAAGAAGAAGAAGAAGAAGAAGAAGAAGAAGAAGAGAGGGGGGGATCTCAATCAATGAAGAAGGAGGATTGAATTGAATTGAATTGAAACATGGTAACATTTTATTTTTTACAATACAATACAATACAATACAAATACAATACAATAATAATACAATACAAGAAGAAGAAGAAGAAGAAGAAGGAAAAGAGAGGGGGGATCTCAATCAATGACAGAGGAGGAGAAAGGGATCTCAACCAATGGGGGGGAGGAAGGGGAGGAGGATTAGAGGGTCATCATAATTAATATCTGGTAATAATGGTTTATTTATTTGTTTATTTATTTCATTATCTACATAAATATGTAGAATGTTGAGGGATTAATAAAATAATAAATAATGACCCCCCCCCCTCTCCTCTCATACGTAGATTGTCATTTTGACATAGACTATTACAGACATATCCGGTTATTGCTGTGATGCAGTCTGAATTTCCCATCCAGCTCCAGACAGGGTGGGAGACAGACCTGGGTCTGTCAGACAGTCTGAATGTGAGTGACGGACATACGGTTCGTTCTCGGAACGGCTGGCTTTCTCCTAAACCCCATAAGAACACTGGTCACTGCTCATTTGTGAAAGCTCTTTTCTGTAGCATTTTTTTATTGTCATGGCTTCTGAACTAGTACCACACTTGTTTCAAGATATGTATGGTTTAGTTGCTATTTAGGCCATAATTCTGGTGTGAATGACCTGGTATTCCAGTGTTAAAACACCTTATTCAAAAGAAGCTCTCCAGAAGATAATGGTCAACCATAATTCAGGACCAAAGTTGCTCTATTGAAGGCTCTCCTGTTTAAAAAGCTCAAAAAGAGTTTTCATCAGTGTTAAAACACCGTATTCAAAAGAAGCTTTCCAGAAGATAATGGTCAACCATAATTCAGGACCAAAGTTGCTCTATTGAAGGCTCTCCTGTTTAAAAAGCTCAAAAAGAGTTTTCATGTCAAAAGAATATCTACTGTACTTAGGGCCATATCCAGGATTTTGCCCATATCGGGGCCCAAAGGTCCAAATAATGATGTACCAGGAGGTGGATGCACCACGTTTTCAGAGTGTGGCCCACAGTGCAAGAGAAAAATCTTGAAGGGGGGGGGGCAGGCCCCTCAACCCCAAAGTTTTGGAGTCTGATTTACAGTAAAAGAGAGAAATGAAGCTTGAGGGGGATGGGGTGGGTCCCCTTGCCCCCCCCCTCCTAATTACAGCCCTGACTGTACTAGTAATGATAAACAATAAACAATTCTGTCCTAACCAAGAACTGCCCTAACTCTAACCAAGGTTACTTACAGGCATCTAGTGAAGGTTCTATGTCAGAAGGCTCCTTTCCTGCTTAGGCTGTTCAATAGCGGTCAAACCATACATTTCTCGAGGTCTGGCCTGTGTGTGCCAAATTCGAGTGACTTTAGCTAAAATCTAAAGGCCTCAGAATTGCAAACTCTTTTTGATTGAGATTTTTCAAAGATTTGGTGTTAAATAGTTTGATCATCATAAATCATCAACGCTGTCTGCAAAATTTGAGCAACCTGTGGCTAAAGGTAAAGTTGTGAGAAACGCTAGTTCCTTTTGAGCTTTTTCCCAGTATAGCCCTAAATAGCGGAACTTTGGTCCGGAATAACGGCCGAACCGTACCTTCTGGAAACAGGGCCCAAGGATGTTTTTGATCTACATAACTTATCGAATCTTTGTGCCAAGTTCGAGTGACTTTGGCTGAAATGTAAAGGCCTGAGAATTGCGAACTCTTTCAAAGATTTGGCGTTTAAAAGCGGCCGAACCGTACATTTCTCGAGGTCCGGCTCGCGGACACTTTTGATCATCATAAATTATCGAAGCTGTCTGCAGTTTGAGCGACCTGTGGCTAAAGGTAAAGTCGTGAGAAGCGCTAGTTTCTTTTGAGCTTTTTCCCAGTAACGGGGCCCAAGGATATTTTTGATCTACACAATTTATCGAATCTCTGTGCCAAGTTCGAGCGATTTTGGCTAAAATCTAAAGGCACTCAGCACTCGATTTTCGTTTTCAGGTTCTTTTTGAATGAAACCCCTTCTATCAATTGAGTAGGTACAAGTCTAATAACAACAGAAAGGAATGTAAAGTTTTTATCTTGAGCAAGGAACCCTCTCAACTCTCAATGTTATAAACATGTAAAATACAAGGTTTTTCTCACATCGTGTGAACGGTGCTTATTGAGATTTTGAAACGCTACCTAGTGGCGAAATTTGAAACCTGCGTTATCAACAAATTTTTAAGCGGGAAATTTCAAAAAATTAAAATTTGCCGTTTGGGATATTTTGAGGAATGAGGAAGAACTGCGGACTGATCAAGAAAAATTGTCATTTAGGACTATCGTATCCTTCATTCCTGTGTGATTAATAGTAGTGTTGAAGTAGGACCTCGCTCATTAACTCTTCAACAGCAACCTGAGATCAAATAACCTTCTGGTAAGTCGTAACTTTCTATTCCTACTTCTGGTGGGTTTCACCAACCTATTTTTTTGCCTCCAACAGGCTGATAGCTTAACGGCCTTTATACAAATCAAATGGACCTGTAGGTCTTTTAAGGGCTGAAAAAATAGTGGTGAAATCCACCAACAGAGTTATAACTTCATGTCCTTATTTGGCTAGAATTGTTAAGGTGTAGATTTTTTGTTATCATAGAGATGTCACAGTTGTGATGTTTTATGTTATAATACCTATATTTCCTCTGATAATTGTTTTGGTAATAACTACTTATTTTAGGTACTAACCTACATCAATTCTCTATTACTTACCTTGAGTATTGTTGAAAGATATAGTTTTTCCGTATCTATTTAGAAGCTCAAATGCGAATCCATTGGTCCAACCAAATCCAGTTTGTGCCTCGTACTCGCCTCCATTACCTGTCTTTCCAATGAGTTCTACATCATACTGAAATATCACAATAAATTTAATATATATATAAAAAACAAGGTTAATTGGGAGTTATGGAGGATTAACATTCAAACTTTTTTCAATATCTCTATGTAAAAAGGCTCCGAAAGTCTCATCAGCCTTTGGAGGTTTGTACAATTTGGTTTTATTTGTGCAGATTTATAGTGAGATTTTTACCTCGAGGTAACTGTGTATGAAATTGATCCCAAGGGCAAGGTAGGCAAAGACCTAGACGTCCTAGACCCTTGAAAAAGGCATGTGATGTGTTCCAATCCACTTGACTCCAAATGTGTTAACTTACTTTCTCAAACATAGCCTTGCTAGTTTCATAGCCCATATAGTTTGTGAAGAGCCACTTTTCAGCCAGTCGGTATGCCACTTGCTTTGCTAATTTGTCTTGCGTGTAGTCCAAGCCTTGTATGATGAATGCCTGTAGTGGGGCCCAGGCATTAGGGTAATCCCATTGTTGAGTAGAGTTGAACAAGGAGGTAGGGGTACCTGTGAGGGAGAAAAAAAAAAACTGTATTCCTTTTGGAAACTGAAATGATTTCCCCTCTTCAAGATGGAACATTTCCAAACATCAAAGATCAAGGGTTGGCACGTTTCCTCGCTGTACCTTGTCCAGAAGTTCTCCCTTGCAGTAGATTTGGCTGAAAAATAGAACAGACAGGATGTGGCTGTTAGATAGATAATAGGTTAGATAGGTAAAAGAAAAGATTTGCATAGATTTGGCTGAAAATAGATAAGATGAGGGTTTTTATTTATTTAAAGGTGTTATTTTTTTTTATTATTATTATTATTTTTTTTCCGGTAAGGCGCTTTAACTCTACGTGTTAAGCAGGTCGTTCGCGCCGACTCGGGTGGATTAAATTAAGTGGTACAGATTAATAGCTTTCAGATAGTTGATTAGGGAGTCAACGCCCTCCGCAAGGGTTGGGAATACACCATTTGTATTTCCAATGTTTCAGTACAGGCACTTCCACAATTCATAGTGTTTAAATTAATTCCCTATTTTTACTTTCCTTATCCTATACCTAGGAAGGAAAGTAATGTAATCAGGTCAAATTTTCGATGGTCAGTTTTTAGTGCCAAAACACGTTTTGAGGTCCCTAGAGCCTAAATACTGTATTCCTTTTGGAAACTGAAATGATTTCCCCTCTTCAAGATGGAACATTTCCAAACATCAAAGATCCCTCTTCAAGATGGAACATTCCCAAACATCAAAGATCAAGGGTTGGGAATACAGCATTTGTATTTCCAATGTTTCAGTACAGGCACTTCCACAATACATAGTGTTTAAACTAATTTCCTATTTTTACTTTCCTTATCCTATACCTAGGAAGGAAAGTAATGTAATCAGATCAAATTTTTGATGGTCAGTTTTTAGTGCCAAAACACGTTTTGAGGTCCCTAGAGCCTAAATACAAAGTTTCAGCCATTGGTCCGTGTGTCTGTCCTTCTGTCTGTCTGTAAACAAAATATCTCGAGAATGGTAAGGGCTAGAGACTTGAAATTTGGCATGCAGCTGTCAAATGTGACAAGGATGCAACACAAAACGTTTGGTTAAGATAGGTGCTTACCATAGAATTTCACTTGATTGTCCTTGGTGATAATTTCATTGTCCCGCAAATACTGCAGCACTCTCTCAGCCACATATTGTTTGGAGAATTTGTAGCTCAATGTCCACAGAGGAGTTATGTTTGAGACGTAGAAATAGTTGCGGGGCTTCTTGTTCTTAATGTCGTAGTCTAGCCATACACCAACCTGTTCATTCCATAGAACCTAGGAGAAAGGAAACAGTTTTATTCACTTTTTCAAGAGGTTTTATAGAGGGAACTGTAACTTCTGAGGTCCCATAGTCCTAAAATCAAAGAGAGGAGGACAGGATAGGAGAAAACCAGCTGTTCCGAGAACGAACATTATTCGGTCAGGATAAAATCCGCCCGGGAGGGAATCGAACCCGCGGCCTAGCGCTTACAAGGCAGACGCGCTACCAAACAACCTAACTAGGCTGGCGGAGAAAGAAGCTTTGTCTGTTTAGAATAAAGTTCGACCAGGGCGGGAATTAAACCCGCGGCCTAGAGCTTACAAGGCAGATGCTCTACCCTACAGATAGGAAAACAAATATTTCATTAGTCCTCTATATTAATTTGAGTGTCACCTCATGAATGGCTTCAAGCAGTTGGTACGCAATCTTCTTGTACTTGGCACTCAAATCCTTGTTGCCAAATTTGAGCCACCATTCGCTCAGATAGTTAGCGTTCATCTGAAGGATCGCATTGAGGTCCACGGGAATGATCGATGTGGTGCGAATGTATTTGAGGCCTCCTGCAAGTAGGAATAGGAAATCTTTAAAGCCTAGTACACACCGGAAACACTTGTGTTCGCAAGAGAACAGAAAACAACAAAAACAGTCATGGTCAGTCACTTAACTGATTCATAAATAAATAAATAAATTTTAAAGCCGGAAACACTTGTGTTCGCAAGAGAACAGAAAACAACAAAAACAGTCATGGTCAGTCACTTAACTGATTCATAAATAAATAAATAAAGATTGTACCTCGGTACCACTTTCGCATTACTTCAAGGCACTTTCTTTTACACTCATGCCTATCCAAGAACGGAAAAGTCTAGTTATAAAATTTCCGCCCTGGCCGGAATTCGAACCCAGCACCTCCGGATTGACAGCCGGTGCTCTTGACCACTCAGCCACAAAGTTGGGGGGTACAAATTTTCGTGTCCCTCTCGAATGCCTGTCACGTGTCACACCCTTCAATGGGCTGTCTCAGATCTGACTTATCATTTCCACAATCAAGAGGTAATTTGGATTCAAGGTACCGCTTCAGTGTTACCTCTATTGCTACCGTCCCGTGCGATGAACCACCGACTGGAAAAGTCCCATCCGGTTTCGGCACCTGCCTTCAGCTCTGAGTACAGGAAGTTTTTCTCATCCTCTGTCTGCAAATCTGCTGCCTCATGGTAGTCCTCTCTGAAAGTAAAGTCTCTGTTAGTAGTTTCATGAACCTGTGGAGCTCCACTAGAGGTCTTCGAAGGTAATGAAGACGAAAAGCTTATCAGCAAGATTATTTTATGTGTGTCATCTTCCTGCCCGTCCCCGCCCTTCATCAGATGAACGAGAAGAGACACAATACTTCCCATTTAGGTGCTGGATCAACACGAGAAAACCAGAAAGTAACCCGTTGAAACATTTGCAATCGAAAAACGAGTACAATTTAATGTCGCTGGTGGGCATCGAACCCGGGACCTTCTGCATAGCATTACGCGTAACCAGTGGGCTAACCGTACAGTGTAACCACTGGGCTAACCGTACATATTTATTACCCCTTTTGTATCAGATAAAACCTAAAACTAATTATTTTACCTGTAAGACTCGGGCCTAGGGCCTCTGGACGGAGCGTAGTATCGAGCCCAGAAAACAGAGTAGGCAAATAGGAAAATGTAACTTCCAGGCTGAAGGCAATCATCGGTTTTGGTTGGCCTATCATAAAGGGGCTTTTCAGTATCATTCTGGCAGGATGAACTAACTCTACTTACATTCTTGATAATTTCAATACTCCTCAGCTTTCACCGACCACGAGGGTTGAAGGGTTCTCATCTATGAAAAATCAAAACTTTCCCTTCGATTTTTCCAAATTTGCATTTCCAGGCAAATATTACCAAACGGACATTATTTTTTATTCATATATTTATTTTTAGTTCAACCCCGTTTATTGTAAAAAAAAGTCGAATAACACAGCAAACAGAGTAGACAAATAGGAAAATGTAACTTCCGGGCTGAAGGCAATCATCGGTTTTGGTTGGCCTATTATAAACGGGCTTTTCAGTATCATTCTGGCAGGATGAACTAACTCTCCTTACATTCTTGATAATTTCAATACTATCTATGAAAAATCAAAACTCTCCCTTCGATTTTTCCAAATTTGCATTTCCAGGCAAATATTACCAAACGGACTCCGGTCTCTCGCTCGGGCCCGGCCCATTTGTGGCCGCCCTCGAGTTTGCTTCGGGCCGAGAAGCGACCATCTGCGGCAAGCCCAACCGGAACATTTTCCTCCAGGCCCTCGGCTCTTATCGGCCCCAGGAGGCCATTATGTTTGGCGATGACGTCACGGATGATATCCAGGGAGCGCAGAGAGTGGGCATCAGGGGCTGTCTGGTGAAGACGGGAAAGTATAGGCCCCTGGATGAGACTACAATAGAGACTGCCCCTGATTTTCTGCATGACAGTTTTGCGGATGCTGTTCGGGATATATTTGGTGACAAAAGCTAAGGTAAGTTTCGACACAAAGTTTGGAGTAAGTTTTTTTTTTTTTTTTTTTTTATAATCAGGGGCTGTCTGGTGAAGACGGGAAAGTATAGGCCCCTGGATGAGACTACGATAGAGACCGCCCCTGATTTTCTGCATGACAGTTTTGCGGATGCTGTTCGGGATATATTTGGTGGCAAAAGCTAAGGTAAGTTTCGACACAAAGTTTGGAGTAAGTTTTTTTTTTTTTTTTTTTTTTTTTTTTATTATTTTTTTTTTTTCTATACAAAAACGGCCCTCTCCACCAGTTTTTTTTTTTTTTTTTTCAGTATACCTACGTTCAAAAACGCGCCTGTTCACACTGGAAATATAACGCTTGTTTCCCTTTGGAAATTCTGGATAATAATTAGCCACGAAACTATGCAATACAATGTAAAATTTCTACATTTCTAAGCCTCCGGGGCCTTTTTTTTGCTGAGTGAGATTCCAAAATTAAAAAATCCATTCTACATTATACTTATACTCCAAAACTACAAATATACGATTGTAGACTCTTTAGTCATTTCTTATTCAATATAATGCAAAATATTGGTAACAAATTTTAAAACCAACATGCCAATAAAACTCGACCATGGAACATATCAAGCTACCACCTTCCAGGTTTTAAACCAGGTAGACTGGATTCTACAAAATTTTTCGCAATTCGGATCTAGTTTTTTCTCATTCGAATAATCGTGAAATTTTTATGTGCACATTTTCAACACTTTGTGAAATTTAGATTTACAAATCTAAGATTTTCCCAGCTCTTAAAAAAAAAAAAAAAAAAAAAAAAAAAAACAAAAAAACCCTCCCATTTTTCTTTTTTATTTCCCCCCCCGCCGTTTTACAACTCAAAGTATGCAACTTGTCTCAACCTGCTGGCTCAGATTATGGATAATCTCTTGCTAGACATAATAGCGCCTCAAATAAACACCCTATACACTCAGATTCGGGCAAGATAACCAAGGTCCTTCTATTCTATTCTACTCTATTGTCCTACACTATTTAACCTGCCTCGGTGGTGTAGTGGTCAAGGCGCTCGACTGGTAAACAGGAGGGCGTGGGTTCAATCCCAGCCGAGGTATGGAATTTTATCCTCAATATAATTTGAGAATTTGACCACAATAATGGTAGTAGCCTACTGCTGGAGTAAAGGGATTTTTCAGTCCTATGCGAGCAGTATAAATAAGCACTATTATTATTATTATCATTACCTGCTTCAAAGTATTCGTTGACAAAGTTGGTCAGTGTGGTGGTGTCCGGATCAGCATTATTGGTGAGCAGGGCTCGAAACTTGGCCAGAATCACGTCCTCTGGCTGTTTCAGTTTGAGATCGACAAACGATTTCGAGTCGTTTGGAAACACGTTGCCTCGCTGTACCTTGTCCAGAAGTTCTCCCTTGCAGTAGATTTGGCTGAAAAATAGAATAGATAGGATGTGGCTGATAGATAGAAAAATAAAAAAAAAATAGATTTAGATAAGACGAGGGTTTTTATTTATTTCAAGGTGTTATTTTTAAACTTCTTCATTGTATAAAAATTTAGTTTTATCTGTGTTAAACACGTTATGTAGGTACATAACTTTCAGGTTATCTGAGTGTTGGATACTCAAATAATATGAATGATTCTCCTATTTCTCTTTAATTTTCAGATTCCCTCCAGGGATTGTAAGCTGTTGTAGAACTTTTTTGAAATCTCAACGTGAAATCTGGAGGACTCCAGACTTGCAGCTCATTGCCTGTGTGGAGGTAAAATGAAGTGTTAAAATGGGGACAAAACCACAGTTTATTATTATTTTATTTATTGCTAAACTAGGTCTTATCCTTGTTATATTATGTGATTGTTATCCTATCAAATATACGAGACCTTGTTTAGACTGCTGGGGTAAAGGGACTTTTCTGTCTTATTCCCTCTCCACGTTTGATCGAGGCATGCTAGAAAAACAGGTGCCATTTAATTTGGGCTTCAAGCTGTTTCTATAGTAAAACAGCAACTAAGTGACATCCTGGTTCAGTTTTACAACTCAAAGTATACAACTTGCCTCAACCTGCTGGCTCAGATTATGGATAATCTCTTGCTAGACATAATAGCGCCTCAAATAAACACCCTATACACTCAGATTCGGGCAACGTTAACACATGACCATAAACCCATGATGTCAAATTTTTGCTTTGTACCATAGAAAATTTCTGTGGTAGGTGGTGCCATAGAAAATTGTCTGTTTATATTATTCTCCGAAAGTAGGACCACACGATATGGTAGAGTGACATATTTTCTGGCAATTTTCTCTTCCTTACCGTGGAATTGGTTTTCGTTAACACATGACCATAAACCCATGACGTCAAATTTTTGCTTTGTACCATAGAAAATTTCTGTGGTAGGTGGTGCCATAGAAAATTGTTCATATTATTCTCCGAAAGTAGGACCACACGATATGGTAGAGTCACATATTTTCTGGCAATTTTCTCTTCCTTACCGTGGAATTGGTTTTTGTTAACACATGACCATAAACCCATGACGTCAAATTTTTGCTTTGTACCATAGAAAATTTCTGTGGTAGGTGGTGCCATAGAAAATTGTCTGTTTATATTATTCTCCGAAAGTAGGGAAATCTCAAGACAAGTCCGAAATTTAGAACAAAAAGGTGTCCTTGGTAATCAAACGAACAAACTTTTGACGCTATTTCTGCTATTTGGAAATCTGGAATTCTGATATCTTGTAGAGAGAGAAAGATCTAAATCAAATTTTTGCTTTGTGCCATAGAAAATTTCTGTGGTAGGTGGTGCCATAGAAAATTGTTCATATTATTCTCCGAAAGTAGGACCACACGATATGGTAGAGTCACATATTTTCTGGCAATTTTCTCTTCCTTACCGTGGAATTGGTTTTCGTTAACACATGACCATAAACCGATGACGTTAAATTTTTGCTTTGTATTGAAAATTTCTAAGGTACCATAGAAAATTGCCAGTTTATATGTTGTTCTACCATATCGTGTAATATTAGCTTTTCAGATAAGAAAGGCTCACTGGAAAGTAGAGCGCCACGCCACAGGCAAAGCTTTTGGTCTGTAGGAAACGAAATCCAAACAAACTTTAAATTTTAAGCGCCGCGGTCGAAATTTTTTATAGGTACCTATACCCATCTACTAGTACAGGAATTTCTTAAGTTAAAAATACACCCATTGGAATATTCCTAAACACAGTACAAAATTTTTCGTAAGAATAGACCTCCATTTAAAATATTCGTAGGTTCGTATTCGTTCAACCCAACTTTCAAGGCTGTTTGCCCGTACACCTAAGCCTTAGATTGGGCTTTTTGTGTACGGAGCTAAGCAACATAGGCATTAGGTAGGTACGGTAAATTCAGTCGGTTTTACCTGAAATCATCAATCGTCCTCAGCTCAGGTCAAATTTTTGCTTTGTATTGAAAATTTCTAAGGTACCATAGAAAATTGCCAGTTTATATTTTATGTTGTTCTATCATATCGTGTAATATTAGCTTTTCAGATAAGGAAGGCTCACTGGAAAGTAGAGCGCCACGCCACAGGCAAAACTTTTGGTCTGTCAGAAACAAAATCCAAACAAACTTTAAATTTTTCATAGGTACCTATACCCATCTACTGGTACAGGACTTTCTTAAGTTAAAAATAAACCCATTGGAATATTCCTAAACACAGTACAAAATTTTTCGTAAGAATAGACCTCCATTTAAACATAAATATTCGTAGATTCGTATACGTTTAACCCAACTTTCAGGGTTGTTTGCCCGTACACCTAAGCCTCAGAGTGGGCTTTATGTGTACGGAGCTAAGCAACATAGGCATTAGGTAGGTACGGTAAATTCAGTCGGTTTTACCTGAAATCATCAATCGTCCTCAGCTCAGGTGACGAAGACTTTTCGCCCAAATAATGGCCCGCACCCTGTGCATCCTCCGCCACTGGGCAGGGTAGAAAATCATCCAGAGCAATGAGACTGATCTTGTCTGCCTCGTCAGTGCCGGAGGGTAACGTCTCCGTGACAGTTTCAGTGACGGTCTCAGATAGCACCATAATGTCGAACGGCACTGATCGGTTTTACACTAATTCGCACACAGTCCAGGGGAGGGTAGGCTTTTGAAGGTGGCAATCGCTTTTGTAGAAAGGGTCCGAAGAAGGTAACAAAAAATCTGTTGGATCTGGTTTTGTAGGAAGGTCCGAAGAAGGCAGACCGACTTTGTAGCAAGTTCTGAAGAAGTAGGTACCAGATTGAGGATTTGTAAAAGTGTCAAAAAAAAAGGATTTTTCGCACTCGATTTATGAAAATAAACGTAATAAATACACTTAAAACTCTTAAAAGTTAACAATATTAAAGCTTTAGATAGATGTAAAATCAGTTTTGAGTATATTGTTGGTGAAAATTACGAATTTTCAAAATGTTTGAATTTTCACTTATTTATAAATAATGTATTTATTCATTTTATTTTTTATCTACCTAATAAATAATTTTCTAATGTAGATTTTTAGAGAGTGTTATCAATAAATAAATAAATAAATAAATAATAAATATATATTTATAAAAAACAGTTTGATATAGTTTTTTCACACTTTTTTCTTCTGGTGAGAAAACGATTCGACAATCTATATCAGACTAGAATTTTATATTTTACGGAGAACTTGATTTTTTGTTAATAAAAAAAAACTATTTAATTCAGGTATTTTTCAAATAAAACAAAATAATTTAAGTACCTTCCGACGAGTATTATTTACCTAGACCCGACAACTTCCTAGGTAAATAAACTTCTAGTGGATTTAGTTCAAGATGATGTTTCAAACAATGAACTCCTTAAAAAAAAAAAAAAAAAAAAAAATATGAAGAAATCCGGTTTTATCACATACCTCTCATTTGCTCCCTTTCAGTTCTTCCAAACCAGAGCACAATTTTTGCGCTTTCTAACAGTACCCCCTGTAATGCCTCGTATGATCGTAAAATTGGTAACACTAATTCCGGCCACACACGTTAAGACCGTCTGACAGACCTAGGTCTGTGAGGCCGCGGTCTGTCACATGATCTGAGCCTGAGTGGTGGGCACATAACACGTAAGTTCAATGGCCTGGCAAAGTAGAAATATATCCTCACTTAAAGATTTCGACCACGATTGTCCGTGATAATGATACAAATTATAATATTATAAACAGCCTTCTTTGGGTAGGTCATGTACGAGTAAATAGTTGTGATAAGAAATTCCTCGTACTTGGTTCAGAAAATTTCTCTGGCCATCCAAAGGGGCAACTGCTCGAGCATCATGAGCACGTAGCCCTCTGGAAAGATGTTAGAAAAAGTATTTTATTATTATTATTATTATTATTATTATTATTATTATGTTCCATAAACGAACATTATTCCTTCAGAATAAAATCCGGCCCGGGGCGAGAATTGAACCCGCGACCTAACGCTTACAACTTGGCTGGCGAACCCACAAGGATTGATTGCTGAATGTTTACATGATGAATTATTTTATATGATACCATAGCCATAGAATATACCTTGTTTATGCTGGTAGCATAGAAAGAGTTTTCAAATTATTGACGATACAATTCCATGTCTTAGCAGTCTTAAGTGATGGGATTCGAACCCGCGACCTCATGAGTACCAGGCGAGCGTACTAAGGACATCCTGTGGGAATATTGTGTGCAGTTTGACTGATGCTTCCCTACCTATTAACCTATATTACGAGTACTTATAATAAAATATGCATATGCGTTTGTCCAGGGCCATATCCAAGATTTTGCCAAAGGGGGGCCCGTGGGTCCAAAGACTAATGGACGGGGGGGGGGTATGGTCCAAAA
>NW_007378480.1:79260-89120 GCF_000475195.1 Diaphorina citri
ACCCCAAAAAAAAAAAAAAAAAAAAAAAAAAAAAAATCAATATACAAACCTGCATAATCTGTGTCAAATCTTCATGATGTAGAGACACATACTCCTCAATTTGTTTGTCACTCTTCTTGTACTCCTTCTCAAGTTTGGCCCGTTCCCTGTCTCTTTGCTCATTGGATTCACTTGCCGATAGTGTGCGTATGACGGACATGAGCAGACCACTCTGAAAATTGAACGAAATACTGGAATTTAAAAGCTTTTCTATTATATGCCCACTAAAATTTTCATATAAAAGAAACATCTAATGTACCTATTTATAATTATAATGAGCCTAGTTAGATTGGAGAGTAACACATCTGCCCCTAGGTCCTAGTTTCTGGATTTGATTCCTGCCAATGGCAGGTTTTATCTTAAATGGATAAGGTTTGTTCTTGGACCACCTGGTTTTCCCTGTCCTGTCTTCTTTCTATCTTCAATTTCAGGATGAAGATCTTAGACATTACATTTCCCTCTATCAAACCTCTCCTAAATTTTGAAGTTCTTTAGGATCTATTGAGAATGAATCTGAAAGAACACCCCCAAATTTGATGTAGATCCACTTACGGTTTCTTTGGGTGGTTTAACCCCCCGTGGGGGTTTCGTTGGAGGTGGGGATGCCATCCAAGTGTGTAACTAAGGTAAGAATGTTAAAGAAAAGTTAATAGCTTAACAAGAGAGGACTTTGGGATTTTTTCACTTTATTTCAAAATTCAAAAACCACTTTTCTTTTCAGAAATTCAGATCATTTTGTTTTTGTTTCCGAGTTTTTGATAAAACAGATTAAAACATAAAAAAAAGAACATGGTGTTAAAAAGCCTTAAGCCTCGTCCAGAGCAAATGCACGTCAAGGCACAAAGTTAAGCTGGCCCGGCCCAAGTATTTTTTCCCCTGAAAACGAGAAAATGGTAGGTAGGTACCTATATTTCTTTTATTCATAAATTTATGGTTATGGTGGAGTACACATTTGACTTGGAAATTTTCAACTTGAAATTCCATTAAAGCAATAAACTTTTTTTGGTTTTGCTGTTGCATTTTATCCAAAAGTAAAGGTAGTCCAATTTTTACAAGCTTTTTTGCTCTAATAAACATTATAGATTTTTGAAAAATGGCGATAACTTCTCAGCGATCAACTGTGGGCTGTGGTCTGGATGTTGATATTATACGATAACTTCACACCTATGGTAAAAGTGCTATGCTAAAGTGATCTCATCTCATAGATAATAATAATAATTTAATAATACCTACTGATAGTGTGTTTTTTAATTAAAACTCTACTTTTTTAGTTTTTCTTTAGTTTCTCTTTTCCTTTCCAATTACATAACAGAAGTACTTTGAAAGTACTAATTACATCCGTTCTTACGAACCTTATCATAATTACAACAACTGTGTTTTCTAAACAAATATTGTGTTAATGGAGAGTGCACCTCAGTTTCCTCGTATCTACCTTGTCATAGCAATGTTTAATGTTTCTATCCATTAATAACTTCAAAACACTCTTTGTTATCTTGTCCTTAGGTGATCTTGAAATCACTGAGCTGCAGATAAGTCAAGGTAAGACAAACACATATTTTTAGTTTTCCATATTCCTGTGTGGAAGTTTTGGAAAGGGATATGGAGTGTAGGTATTACAAACTATGAGTGAATTGAATATTCCTCGAGTAGAATTTACTTCATTTAACCTGTCAGGATGAGACTAAAAAGTCTCTGTAACTACTACAGTAAACAAGGTCTCATAAGGAGGTTTATTGTTATTATTAAGGAGTGGACCATGAAAATCATGAGGGTTAATTATTCACAAGCCATGCCAATGAAAAAGAAAGCCCTTTTTTGTGTTCAACCTATAACCCCATAAATTGCACAAAAATAAAGTTCAAAGTTGAGAATTTATTTAAATTTGGAATTTTGAAATTTATAGTTTGTCGAACGATGGAAATATTTTTTTATGGTGTGAATATTTTTTTGACTAATGTCGAAAATCTGCGTGATTTGTGTGATTTCTTTCTGAACTGTCTCTGTTGAGAGATTTATTCAACCAATGCGACGTCAAATGTGAAAAACGGCTTCTTTTTAGAACCCTAGTCCCTACGGGCTAGGTCGCGGGTTCGATTTCCACCCGGGGCGGATCTTATCCTAAACAGATAAAGTTGGCTCTCGGAACGGCTTTCTCCTATCTTGTCTTCCTTCTCTATTCGCTTTTGGGACGATATTTAGCATGCCTGGTCGCTCCTCTCCCGAGAGAGGCTGAGAGGGCTTGCACTTATGACTGCGACCTTTGTAGATCTATTGTGACCCAACTCGGGACAATAAGACCTCAGCAGTTACTGTTCCTATGAAACCTCTTTAAAATCTTTGATTATTACTTATTAGAGTTCCTTCTGATAAAAAAAGAAAAAAAAAAAAATAATACCTGGATTGCAAGTCCAAGACCTTATGAACTCTAAAATGGGGGCCACATAGAAGGTTAGCGGCGAATGTAAATTCCCCCGATTACGAAAAAAAAGGTATATATATGTAAACTCCCCCGATGGTACCTAGAACCTACAGAAAAATATTAAAACACTTCAATGTCTTACTTTTAGTATAAAATTTATGAAAGGAAAATAAAATACATACACATTTCATTATTAAAGAAAGCCAAACTAGGATACATGTTTCATTACAAACTAGGATACATGGAATTTACATAGTACACATTTCGGGGGAGTTTACCATTTGAGACTCAGGTAGTCGATTTAATTTTCGGGGGAATTTAATTAACCAATCGATAAGAAGATAAAAATTGGTATTACCTAGGTCATTCGTAACAAGATTTTATCCACCCTGATCTCCACCGACTGATAAGCTAATGCGGGGATAAATGAGAGCAGAACTAGTTTGAGCTTTTTTATGCTCATTGTAACTCAAGGTCAAACGAGAACTTGAAATTTTGCAAGATATGTAACCACTATCTATTACTTTACTTGAGTGTTGACTGTCGCAAGCTTAACTTACGACATGTAATCACTGTCCAAGTTTAGTATCCATTACTTGACTGTTGCAATCTACATAGTATGCAATTCATACAGAACCTTACCTACCTATCCAATCATTGTGACAACATAATACAATAATTATGTTTATGATTAAGATATTGAGGGGTTTTTTTCTGTATCTGAAGTCAAAGTGAAAAGTAGGGAGTGCAGAGTCTTTCGTGGAATAGGCCCCACCCAGGTCAGTCAGATCAAAAAGTTGCTCTAGATATCTCTAATGATTAATGATCAAGTGGGCACAGTAGGTATGTTGTGTTACTATTAGGTATCTATCTACCTACATTATTGGGTTCAAGATCACGAAAAAAATTTACGTTCGCTTTTGTCCACACAATATTTCGTATCATGAAATTTGGTCAAGGCAAAATAGTGTTATGGTGGACGTTTTTAATGGAGATCTGGATCTTAGAATCGAGAGAATGTAACCCAGTATGTAAGCGCTAGGTTGCGGGTTCAATTTCCGCTTAGGACACACTTTATCCCAAAGTCAAAAGTCTAAACCGATAAGTTTTGTTCTTGTAACGGCTGGCTTCTCCTATCCTGCTCTCTTCTCGATTTCGGGACCGTTGGTCACAGTTCCCTCTATCAAACCTCTCCTAAAAAGAAGAAGAAGAAGAAGAAAAGATGTCAAATACATTATTACCATAGGATAAGGAAGGTAAAAAATTTGGACCGATTGCAATACTTTCTCATTACCTTGTATAGGTTCCCTATACGTAAGGGTAATAGAAAGTAAAAATGTTTTGTAGCACTACCCTAAGTATAAGTAAAATACGATACACGCTACTATGAGCACGTAACAAATCAAACATATACAACAGCGGTTCTCAACCTTTTTTCGCCCGCGTACCCCTTGGGTACCCGGGTTTAATCTCACGTACCCCCCGCCACCATCATTATGAGCACCGGGTACCCATACCTAGGTTGATAGGTATTATGTACCATTACAACTGAGTTCTAAACACACTCAGTACCCCCTTGCCCCCCCCCCTTAATTACGGCCCCAACTGTACTAGTAATGATAAACAACAAGAACTGCCCTAACTCTAACCAAGGTTACTTACAGGCATCTAGTGAAGGTTTTATGTCAGAAGGCTCCATACCTGCTTAGGCTGTTCAATAGCGGTCAAACCATACTTTTCCCGAGGTCTGGCCTGTGTGTGCCAAATTCGAGTGACTTCAGCTAAAATCTAAAGGCCTCAGAATTGCAAACTCTTTTTGATTGAGATTTGCCTTTCCTGCTTAGGCTGTTCAATAGCAGTCAAACCATACATTTCTCGAGGTCTGGCCTGTGTGTGCCAAATTCGAGT
The DNA here is from genome assembly GCF_000475195.1 of Diaphorina citri. Classification (NCBI taxonomy): domain Eukaryota; kingdom Metazoa; phylum Arthropoda; class Insecta; order Hemiptera; family Psyllidae; genus Diaphorina; species Diaphorina citri. The sequence continues at coordinate 83,627 of NW_007378480.1, forward strand.
GACTTCAGCTAAAATCTAAAGGCCTCAGAATTGCAAACTCTTTTTGATTGAGATTTTTCAAAGATTTGGTGTTAAATAGTTTGATCATCATAAATCATCAAAGCTGTGTGCAAAATTTGAGCAACCTGTGGCTAAAGGTAAAGTTTGTGAGAAACGCTAGTTCCTTTTGAGCTTTTTCCCAGTATAGCCCTAAATAGCGGAACTTTGGTCCGGAATAACGGCCGAACCGTACCCTATAGAAACAGGGCCCAAGGATATTTTTGATCTAGGTACATACTTTATCGAATCTCTGTGCCAAGTTCGAGTGACTTTGGCTGAAATGTAAAGGCCTGAGAATTGCGAACTCTTTGAACTTTTTCAAAGATTTGGCGTTTAAAAGCGGCCGAACCGTACATTTCTCGAGGTCCGGCCCGCGGACACTTTTGATCATCATAAATTATCGAAGCTGTCTGCAGTTTGAGCGACCTGTGGCTAAAGGTAAAGTCGTGAGAAGCGCTAGTTCCTTTTGAGCTTTTTTTCCAGTAACGGGGCCCAAGGATATTTTTGATCTACACAATTTATCGAATCTCTGTGCCAAGTTCGAGGGACTTTGGCTGAAATCTAAAGGTACTCAGCACTCGATTTTCGTTTTCAGGTTCTCTTTGAATGAAACCCCTTCTATCTATTGAGTAGGTACAAGTCTAATAACAACAGAAAGGAATGTAAAGTTTTTATCTTGAGCAAAGAACCCTCTCAACTCCTCAATGTTATAAACATGTAAAATACAAGGTTTTATCTTATGTGAAAGGTGTACTTGTAAGGTTTAAGTGTACTTCTCCAATGAATGGCCTTACTCAACGCATTAGAGATTCCTCAAGCTTTATTCAGTATCAGTAAGGCAGTACTATCGTAAGGTACCTATAACACATCGCACGTGAAATATCAGTGTTTTTTTTTTTTTTTTTTTTTTTTTTTTAACATTTTCGGTGGGGTTACCTTGTTTAAACATGCTTAAACAAATGATAAAGTACTTTTTTTTTATTTATTTTCAATTTTTGTAATCCAATTTTTTTCAGTTTTTCTAACTAAATATTAGGCATCCTTACCTAAGTACTACGTGAATTAGGTACTTAGAGTAATAGAGTTAGGTATACCTACCTACTACTCAAGGCTTTTTTTTCTCAAGTTACCTAAGTACATCACATTTTGCATGTTTGAAATGCATACCTAGTTGAGTAATGTATTTAAATGGTGGTTGAGGCATTTAAATAACTATTTGCCTATTTTATTTAAACTTGCCATTCTTGATTGTGCAATCAGGCTTAGGGTAAACCAGCCTAGGGGTTTAAATTATACTGTACAATGGGTAGAAAGAATTAACTAGGTAGCACCTACCACTTAGGTACCTTTAAAAAAAAAGAAAAAGAAAATTTCCGTTGGTCCTCATTTTTCCTGCTCTATGACTTTGAAACATCACCCAAGTAAGCGCAACTGAGATAAGTACCTACTAACTTGAGAGCTGTATTTTGTTTGTTAAATAGGAAAATAATAATAATAGGTAAATCTAGGTACTGTTTAAAAGACAAAAGTAAATAAGTTGTTTTCCTGCTCGAATGACTTTTATCTTGGACTTGGATTGAGTGTGGCGGAATCAAAATGGTAATTCGATGTTTATTTTATTATTTTATTTTGGTCAAGATTTTGGTGGGATTGAATTTGATTTATCCTGAAAATTAAAACGTAGACCTGTCAGATCTACCTGATAGTGATGACTGGTCTTATAAAATAAAAGGGGAATCCTTATACTTACCTACGTATGTACCTGAATATATACCTATATATGACGTTATACATTTCCCCATATAGGTTTTTCCAATAATTACATATGCATGGATTTGCATGTTAGGTTGAGGACATTCCTGAAGCGTTAATGAGGAATCGTGCTATTAGCATTGTATGGTAATTAGGTAATTCCTTAGCCAGTTTACCCGTTTCATCAATATTACAGGTACCTAGTAAGGCGTCAGGGTCACTCTTTGTGACATATGTACCTAGTTTTTTTTTTTTTTTTTTTTTTTTTTAAGAATTTTGACAGAGGGAACTGTAACTGCTAAGGTGTTATCGTCCCGAAATCGAAGCGAGAAGTAAGACAGGATAGGCGAAAGCCAGCCGTTCCATAAACGAACATTATCCCTTCAGGATAAAATCCGGCCCGGGGCGAGAATTGAACCCGCGACCTAACGCTTACAACTTGGCTGGCTAACCCACAAGGATTGATTGCTGAATGTTTACATGATGTATTATTTTATGATGATGACGGATGTTGTGCCCGTGCTTCGCCACGGTTTAGAATATTTTAGTAAGAAAAAAATTCTCCGTCAGTAGGAAACGGTCGCGCTGCGCGCCCCCGGGGTTTCGCGGGGTTGTGCATGTGGTCGCGCTTCGCGCTTCGTTATATAGATGATACCATAGAATATAATACCTTGTTTATGCTGCTAGCATAGAAAGAGTTTTCAAATTATTCACGATACAATTCCATGTCTTAGCAGTCTTAGATGATGGGATTCGAACCCGCGACCTCATGAGTACCAGGCGAGCGTACCAAGGACATCCGGTGGGAATATTGTGCGCAGTTTGACTGATGCTTCCCTACCTATTAACCTATATTACGAGTACTTATAATGAATTGTGCATATGCGTTTGTCCAGGGCCGTATCCAAGATTTTGCCAAAGGGGGGCCCTTGGGTCCAAAGACTAATGGACGGGGGGGGGTGCTCCGAAATTTCAAAGTCTGGCCTACAGTACAGGAGAAAAATGAAGCTCGAAGGTAGGTGATTTTATTTTGGTCAAGATTTTGGTGGGATTGACTTTGATTTATCCTGAAAATTACAACGTAGACCTGTCAGATCTAACTGATAGTGATGGCTGGTCTTATAAAATAAAAAGGGAATCCTTATACTTACCTACGTATGTACCTGAATATATACCTATATATGACGTTATACATTTCCCCATATAGGTTTTTCCAATAATTACATATGCATGGATTTGCATGTTAGGTTGAGGACATTCCTGAAGCGTTAATGAGGAATCGTGCTGTTAGCATTGTATGGTAATTAGGTAATTCCTTAGCCAGTTTACCCCTATCATCAATATTACAGGTACCTAGTAAGGCATCAGGGTCACTCTTTGTGACATATGTACCTAGTTTTTTTTTTTTTTTTTAAGAATTTTGATAGAGGGAACTGTAACTGCTAAGGTGTTATCGTCCCGTAGTCAAAAATCAGTACCTTTTTGGACTGTACTGCAAAATTTGCTTTTGTTATCCTTTTGTCCGCCATTAAACATTTTTTTTCCGCGTACCATCGGTTGAAAATCGCTGACACACAGAATTACAGACATCACGTAACAGATATCGTGTTCCATTCAATATGTCTGAGCTAGCATAATACTCAGAGCTGTAAAGAAATGATTAGAGTCAGGTGAAAGTGAAATCTTCAGATTCGGATGCTGAATCTACTACGAGGCAATTGAAGAATTGAGACCTTATGATATTTTGTAGTCATACTAGTCATTAGTCATGTTTTACTCTGTGTATAGCCAGCCTAGTTAGCTTAGTTGGTAGTGCGTCTGCCTTGTAAGCACTAGGCCGCGGGTTCGATTCCCGCCCGGGGGCGGATTTTATCCTGATGGGATAATGTTTGTTCTCGGAACGGCTGGCTTTCTCCTATCCTGTCTTCCTTCTCTCTTGATTTTGGGACGATAAGACCATAGCAGTTACAGTTCCCTCTGTCAAACCTCTTAACAAAAAAATACATGTGTTTTTTTTTTTTATCCTGATGGGATAATGTTCGTTCTCGGAACGGCTGGCTTTCTCCTATCCTGTCTTCCTTCTCTCTTCGATTTCCAGACCATAGCAGTTACAGTTCGATCTTGATTGATTGTTTGAGTGGTTGATTGATGTATTTCTTTATTCTATTGGTTTCAGATGTGCCCCATTTGGCCGCTGCACATTATTCTCCTCTATCTACTACCACTGTTAGTTACCTACACGGCCGCCAAGCAATGGCGCTCTATAGAGTTCTCTCCGTCCACCCTGCTACAGGTGAGTCCAATAGCCGCCAGCCTTAGTGGCCTCGGCCGCCAAGTTAGTTACCTACACGGCCGCCAAGCAATGGCGGTCTATAGAGTTCTCTCCGTGTCTATAGAATTCTCTCCGTCCACCCTGCTACAGGTAAGTTCAATAGCCGCCAGCCTTAGTGGCCTCGGCCGCCAAGTTAGTTACCTACACGGCCGCCAAGCAATGGCGGTCTATAGAGTTCTCTCCGTCCATTCTGCTCCAGGTGAGTCCAATATCTAAATCTCGGCCGACTGAATGAAAATAAAATAGTTGGAGGCCGTACCTACATCTAATAATGAGTTCGAGATGATATTGAACCAAGTTCTCTTGTTGATACAGCTGTTGATCTTGGGATTAAAGCCTGTGTAGCGGCCCTACACAACTCTGGTGCTGGTGTAGTGAATTCGGAGCATTCTGGCTTGAATAAAATTAAATCTGCATATGCATACCCAAAGCTCCACAGGCACGGATTTTTAATTAGCAACGCCTTTTGATCGACATCTCGGTTAGGAAGCATTTTGCGGGCATATGTTCTTAGAGTGAAAAAGTCTTATATCGACCTCCTGGATTTATGGTTTGAATATTAATTTCTGGTGCTGGTGTAGTGAATTTGGAGCATTCTGGCTTGAATAAAATTAAATCTGCATATGCATACAGAAAGCTCCACATGCACGGAATTTTAAATAGCAACGCCTTTTGATCGATATCTCGGTTAGGAAGCATTTTGCGGGCATATGTTCTTAGAGTGAAAAAGTCTTATATCGACCTCCTGGATTTATGGTTTGAATATTAAGAAAAAAAAAAATTCGACCACTCTCTACAATGCGCTCTTTCTAGTGTAGTTATTACTATCCCTTTCCCTCCTCAGCTACACATGGGCAGTTCCAGCACCATCAACTTCACCATTCACAATGTGACGCGGGAGGACATCGAATTCGGCCACCTCCGTCTGGAATTCTCCGACCCTACCGTGCTGAGTGCCCCCTCAGGGGAGGATCTGGGGGAGCTGAAACACGCCCTGAGTGAAGAGGGGAGCGTGGTGAGTCAGTTCAAGTCCCAGTTCGATATCCGCGCCCAGTTCTTAGGCTACTCGGACATTCGGATCAAGCTGAAGCATGAGGGGCTAGGTGAGTAATTGTAATGTTTCATTATTTATTTATTTGACTACCGTCATCTGAGGTGACTTTGCACCTGCCCGGGTGACTTTGCACCAACTCAGTAAAATGTTTTGAATGCTGACTGAATGCTTCTACTAGGTGAGTAATTGTAATTTTTCATTATTTATTGTATTTGACTATGCGTTTTACTTTTAAAAAACTTTTGGCCAGCCTAGTTAGCTTAGTTGGTAGTGCGTCTGCCTTGTAAGCGCTAGGCCGCGGGTTCGATTCCCGCCCG